>NW_009217450.1:79822-114904 GCF_000690835.1 Fulmarus glacialis
GAACTCTTTGGCCTACATTTTGCAGGTTGCATTTTTCATACAACTAATCCCTTTCCTTCCTCAAGTAACCAGAGAGAAACAGATCTATAATAAACTACTATAAGGCCCCTTCTTAAGAAAAGTGAACAGAAGGGGGGGGTAGGGGGAAGGCAAAAAAAAAACCCACCACACCTTATCCCGAAAACTGTTATTCCACCTTCCATCAAACTCGCCATCCTTCCCTTTACCACAGAGCTCCCGGGCAGTGCCACCACCCCGTCTGAGAGGGGTGCCCACAGCACACTCAAGCTGGCTTGTGCTACTCTGGTCTGGTTTCTCCAAGCTGCGCCTCTGTGTCCTGCCTGCTTCCAGGCTTGTTCTCCCAGAGGACACAGGCACATACACCCATAGCAGCAACACTTCATGCCAACGATCCTACAATGCAATTATTTCTCAGCCCCAGTTGCCAGAACCTTTTCAAGGATCTCCAAATCAGCCAGTTGATCCAGAACTGACCAAAAAGTGGCCTGACGCTATTCAGGAGCAAACAAGACCTCGGGAATAATATTTAAAGCCTCTTAAGAGGAAGCAAGAACTGCCAATGGGATATATGTAACATGTTTTTGCCCTCTGAACTAGGCTCTTCCAATGTAGTCCATATCAAAGTAGAAGAGGAAAACGATGTCCTGTCTTAGGAGTCTGCACCAGCTGCAAGAGCAAACAAGTGAACCCACCGCGCACAATGGATGAAGTGTGAAATTAGTTCTGTCATCTCCACACACACCACGGTGAATCAGGCCTTCCTGAGGGGTTCAGCACATCAAAATTTCCAGTTGTTTAATTTGAGATCAAGGCAAGAGCACACAGGACCCTGCCCCACTCTTCTCCATTGGGCTAAGTGGCCACAATAAAAATGAGGCTAAACAAATCTACCGGGAGAAGAGCTGAAGACGTGGGGGGTGGAAAGAAATGACCGCTTCACCTTTTGCTGCTCTTAGTGGATTCTAATTAGGAACCTGGCAGTGCCACCCCCTCAGCGGGAAGCCCACATTATTAACGCTGGCATCAAAAGCAAGCCGACTGCAATCTGCAGGAGCGGCTGCCGAACTGGCACAGCCTTCCCTCCTGTTCTTGGCCGAAACACCAGAACAGATGTCTGCAGGGTTGGTGTTTCTTTTCCTATCCCTACCCCCCTTCGCATGACCTTATGCCAGAGATTACATGTACAAGTGCCAAGGTAAAGGTTCTTAATGGGTCAAAGAAACATCCTTAAGAAGATATTTCTTTTAAACATTTCTACTTTCAAACGGTACATCGGGGCTGTGAAGGAGCATACAGTCTTGTGGGGGGCACAGAGAAATGTATAACCATTCAGCTGTAATTATAGTAATCTGGTATAGTCAGTGCAAAAAAAACAATGGCCTTTCCTCTCTTGTTATTCTGAATCATTTGTAGATGTTCATGTTTTAATCATATTTTTCCACATGAATCAATACGAGAGAGAGAACGACAGAGAGATAATTATGTGCGCTGAACAAATATTCTACCTAACTGAGGTTGCGCTGGGAAGGGCTGCTTGTAATTAATGAAGTACTGCCACACACTTGTCAAGTACAACCAGCTCTTTAAGGGCAAGCCATCATTTCAAATTGTGAGCTCACTGAAATTTAACGAAATGGGAAAGAAAATAATAAAGTTTTGTGCCATCTCTCGCAGCACCAGCTTCCGAGGAGCGAGCAAAGGCGGTTTGCACATGGAATGCAAAAGTCGCCTGGTGTCCGGTCGTGCTGTGAATGCAAAGCACAGCCTTGGCTCATTCAAAGCGTGATCAAGGGGCACAATCTTCCCAAAGAGATGTGGAATTACAGGAAAGTGTTACGGTTGCATGGCTGAAACACTAAATGTTTATTGCAACTCATTTCTCTCTCTCAGAAAGTCTCTCTTCCTTCACACCGAGGAAAATAAAATAAAATCTCCAAGGCGCTGAGTGGGATTTTTAAGGATCCAAGTTTCAGCAGTACCTGCCCAAGATTTTCTTTGGGTACAGACCTGAGTGGAGGAAAAAACCAAGCCCAAACCAACAAAAACCCCCACTCCTTTTTCATACGGATCCTAGAGCAAAGCAGAGAAGCGACACCCTGATCTCGCAAACTCTCAAGCAGCACCCCAAGCCCTGGGCTTTCCAATCCCTTCCTGTTAAATTCAACTTCCAGCATTCAAATGAATGTTATAATCACTCCGGCACAGCAGTCATCTAGCTTGAATTATAATACACTACCAGCTCAGTGTGCCAAAAGCACTTCCCTCTCTCTCTTTCCACACTAGTTCTCCTATTTCTCAGCTTTTAAATACCCCCTTGTTCTTTCTAGGCATTCATTGTGCAACACAATTTATTTCTGCAACACATCATTACAGCAAGAGAAGTGTGAGAGTAGGTGGGGACAGTAGACAAGTAGAGGTGTGAATGGGTGGTAACATACTAAGTGCTAGAGTGAGCCACCAGTCAACACCTTAAGGTTTCCAAAGAAGGGGGAAAGGAGGGGAAGAGAAAGAAATGTATCTTCATGTGCTTTATAAGTTTCATTAATATTAGGGAGCTCTTGTGCCAAGGCAGACACTGCCTTACAGAGGCATATGCATAATGCACTTCAGTTAGCCACAAATAAAAGACAGACCTGTACATATGCCAATGTTAGCACTCCATCATCTATCCCTTACAGTGATGTAGCCCTCTCTTTATCTCCTCTCTTTTTGCAAAGCTTCTTTCTCCATAAGAAGGAAATAGATTGTTTACAGGGGAGGAAAAGCCCCCGCCATTTCACACATGTATCCAAAATAGCATTCCCAGGCACAAGATAAAGACTCTAAACAACCATAGGGAAAACCTCTTACATTTTTATATTCATAGTTTTTCAAAGCAATTTTTTTAGCATTATTTTTCCATCCAAAATGTTCAATAGCACCATTAATTTTATTGGGGGGTGAGATTTGAAGGGCCTGAAATCCTCTCTTGCCAACCATTTTAGAACCATTCAGGGAGAAAATGCAGCTTAATACAATGGCTACAGATTCAGTGAAACATTTGTACAGAAACAGTGCACCACAACCATAATTTCTGTGGGTGCGATGAGACCCTAGTCTTACTTACCTTCACTGAGACTACAGCTTCATCCATAAACCCCCCCAAAAACAGGAAAGAAAAACCTGTAATGGATGAGGAAAGCAGACAGGAAAAGAAAAAAAGAAAAAAAAAAAGCAGCTTAAAATTATTCATTGTATTAAACAAATATCATCCAGGCAGCCAATGCTCTACCTAATATTCTGCCACCTTCACCTTTCATTGCTTGGCAGACTGGGGAAATGATGCCGCTCTGATTAGGCAGAATCTCCTTACACCCTGTGCCCGTGTTGCTCTGGCACAAGGGGCAAAACAATATGTAAAAAAGTCAGAAAAGAGGCCTCTAGCTGTGAATTAGATCCTCAGTCCTGATGAGACAAACCAACCTCCATTCTATGGGCTGAGGCACAGGAACATAAGCTGGGAGGAAAATAACGGGAAAAGAACTGTACAGTGATGGAGCATCACAGGGAAAAGACTGAACCCTTAAAATATCCTACAATTTTCGGCATAAGCACAAGCACTTGTACTCCATATTCCTTGCCAGGAGCTGCTGCAGCAGGTGCAAGAATACCTTTGCAGTAAATGGACAGCTAACAATAAAATCTCTTGCGCAAGAGACATCTTACGGAATAGTTGTATGGCATGTAAGGAGAAGGAGGGGAATAAATGTATTGGCAGCCTTTTCCTAAAGACTAACATCCCCACTCTCTAAATGAATGGCCCCATTCTTTTCAAGGGGGGCTTGGTGAGCCTTAGGGGGTCATAACTCGTCTGTAAGTATTTGAATTAGAATGAAACTTGGTATTTAATACAAGGTTACAGCCCCAAGCAAATATTTTCTCCACTTCCAAGTTAGGACAGAAAAATCACATGCCTGTTTTGAAACTAGGAGAGTGCAAAGCAATTGGAGATGATGGTTTCACATGGTCTCTGCACTAACAGCTAGTTTGTGAGTCACATGTTTTCCTAAGCAATGAATCCATAAGATGGCTCAGTGACAATCCACACCTTGACTTGGCAATGCTGCCATTTTCTTTCTTGGGGACAGAATTTCACTTTAAGTCCTTATTTGGATATCAGCCAAATTAATATCATATCAGCTTCATGTAATTCTGGACAGAGATTGGGGACCATCATGCAGGAAATTTTGTTTCACACTGGGTGACCAGCACATGAAAATCCAATATAAGGACTAATACTTTTTTTCTTTTTTAATGTGAAAAATTTTATAGATGTTTATATATTATTTATCACATAATTCAATGACAGCTCTCTTTTGCCACCTGATTTTTACAAGGACATGAAAACCCCAGTCTGTGTGTATACTCCAAATCACATTGGTCATGATTCCCCCATAATGTCCAGCCACAAGGAAGGAGACACCAGAGGCACAAGCATTAGCTAGGAAGCCCTGGAACACGAAGTGCCCAGAGAACAGAGATCTCATCCTGTTCTGGGAGATGAAAAGCAATCTTAGAAGATACAACAGAAATGACCTCCTTACACGTGACGGATGAGAGAGAAACAAGGAAGAATGGATTAAATGGAGCATAATTTTTATACTCAGTTTGACAAACACACATCTCCAGTAAGATCAGGAGAACCTGCATCCAGTATTAACTAAAACCAAGGCCTGGATTCCCTAACAGACTTACTTCTCTTTTATGAAAATGTCTACAGCTGTATCTATTTAGTTTTAGCCTCACTGAAGTCTACTGTCATCATTAAACTGCTTTATAAGTGGGTCACCCTCAAGAGACAGCATAAAATGCATTTCACACTTTCAGAAACACAGAGGGAACCACTTTCCTCTGTTTTGCACATTAGTGGTTTACTGTAGTCACTACAGAACGTTTTAATTTTTGTGTACATTTCTTTTTCCTGCTGTAGAGACTTGCTTCCCATCCCTGTTATTCCTGTGTATTCTAGAGCCACATGCTTCTTTGCTCACTGCTGTGCCTTCAACAGGTATTTTTTCTTAAATGTGGGAATTCTTCCTTTCCAATTGGGCCATCATCCAATCTTTACAGAACATACCTTACATGAGCAGGTGCTTCATATTGAGCACAGATGCCCAGAAATTCATAAGCCGGTACATTTGGGTGAGAAGCCTTGCCAGCTCAAGCTTCCTCATTACATTTCAGTTCCATCCTAACTAATGCTGCAAAAATGAAGAAAACAGACTTTCTTGTAGAGCCTCAGCACTTCTGTAGCAGCCAGAAGTGGTTATGACTGAGATGTACACGAACAAAAAATAAACAAATCCAGTTTATTAAAAATAAATGATAGCCAGGTCCTGTTTTCAAACAGGGATCTCCTGGCAACAGATTATGGATGCCTTCCTTACCTAGCATTCAGTGGCAGTCTTACAAGAGTAGCGTATATATTTTTGATACACATATGCAATATAACACATTTTTGAAGTCTGATCATGAGAAATGTGTCTGTGCAAAGGAGGAAACGTATGCGTACGTTTATTTGTACCTGCAAGCTGAGCAACAATCAATTGCAAGTCAGTCATCAATGGCTTGTTTACAAGCGCACGTCTTTGAGGGCCAAAGATGTATTAGACAATTCTGGCCAAATACAACTGGAAGCAATGTTGAGGCTCATGTATGTATCCACACTGATATGCTGGCATGTTCATGGGGAGCCAATACCACATCACCCATTTTGCAGTACGACCATTTTTTTGGTACTTGCAAAGACAACAGTGTTGAATTTGTGTCGTTTCAGAATTCCAGAGAACCATTTCACACACTTTACATGTAATCTCTCTTTCTGCAAGTAATGCTGTAGTAATAGCAGCCTTCAGTGTTGCTGTGGAGTGCAGCAGAAGCAGGAAAAGAGACCAGGTGGATTTGTGGATGACTTAGTAACTTTAAAAATAATATTTAAAAAAAAAAAAAAGAAAAAAATCTTTCCACTGGCCCAGCCTCAGCACTGCTGGAATGTCTTATTTACTCACATAAAAAGGAGGTGGTTGTGGGGATGTAGCTTCTCTCAGTCACTCTCTTATTCAGTTGGAATGGAGCTGAAGAACTGAACCACATTCAATTTAAGTTTGTAGAGTGGCTGTTTGGGGTTTTTTTTTCTCCCCCTCCCTTTTCCTTCTTTTCTTAATCCAAGATTCAGACAGGAAAGCGGTACCACTTTCCACTGAAGCCAGGGTGCTTTGGGAAACATCTCAACTGGCTTTTGAAATCTTTATTTCCAGGATCTGGGAGAGCTTTCCAAAAAGTGCTGTGGCCCACCCACATCCAAACAGCATAGACTCTGGAGGAGTCATCGCCAGCCCCAACCTATTGCAGGACACATGTGGGTGTGGGCCTCTGAGTTTTGGACACTTGCTGGGAAAAAAAAAAAAAAATTAAAAAAAGTGGAAACGGAACTTCAAAGGGAACTAGCTGAAGCACTTCAGAAATTAATCACGCCTGGTGGAAAAGATGATTACTGGCTTCTTGTGCTCTGTTTTTAAAGCTATTGATCTTGGACACAGGAAGGAGCTTTCATATTCTCCACAAGCCACAGATGGTCAAAAGGGTCCTGAGAGGAAGAGACAAAAAGCAACCACAAGGGAACTCCAGAGACTAACACAACTCAAGGTGTGTCCCAGGGACCGGATAATACCACCAAAAAGGATGCACCAGAAAACCAGATGCAGCAGCAGCAGCTTTTGCTGTTGTTCCTTTCTCTCAGCTTTCTCAAACCATTGTCTAATCTTTCCGCCTTTGAAGCAGGTAAGCTCTATAAGCCGTTTTGCAACACACCAGATACACCACACCAGAAACACCAAATAAAAGAATTTGCCAAGACTTTGGTGCTGGTTTCAGATCTACAGACTATAAATACATGGCTCACAATAAGGCTGAGGCAGAAATCATAAGACAAAGACAACAAGGCCTTTCATCTAAACCAACTGTTTGATGATTGAAAGTAGTGGAATATCTCTCTCTCTCTCTCTGGCCAATTTTGTGGACTTTCTGAAAACTGAATTTTCCACATAACAGACAATGATTTCAGAAAACACAAACTATAATCCTTAAATTGCCTCCAAATAGTCTTGTGCAGGGTCAAGCTTTCTTCTGGGAAGCACTGTCCATTTTCATCTCCAATAAAAATACAATTAGATGTAGGAAATAATAACCATTTCTCTATAGCTAAGATGATACATATTCTTGTTTTTATTATAGCAAAACATATATCTTTTCATGAACTTGCCTAGGAAACTTGAAATTATGTTTGGTAATAGAACTACAACAAAATAAACAGGACAAAATTTCTCACCCAGGAGGTGGTGGTGGTTACTCACAACAAGTCTCTCTACTCTGAAGTGGGACTTACTGAGGTTCCCATTGTGGCAGGGGTAGGTGGCATCAGGCTGTTCAGAGGTCCTGCTCTTCACATCATTTGGAAATCCAGACACTGGCCATTCTTCATCCTGAAATATATGAAAGCTTTTGTTTTAATACCTGTGTATTAGCATACTCATACTGGCCAAAATGAAAATTCAGGCAATTACATGTGTCTGTCTGCCATTTCCCTTAAATTACCTCAGCTTTATGCACCCAGTTCCTTGTGGCAATGAGCAACAACTGTAATGGCACGATTACAAGGATGGAGCAGCAGAGAAACAAATAGCAGGTGTGTCGGTGAGGAGGGAAAATGGAGGTTGTTTAAGTTGGCACAAGTTCCCCCAACTATGTCTTTAGGAAGGAAGGTAGAGGCTCCAAAATGCCTTCACGGAAAATAAAGCATATTTAAACTCCAAGCAAGGAACTGTTCCTCTTTTCAGAACTCTCTTTCTGAAATAGATTCAAATAGCTGAGGCAGCATGGGAGCTCTTGATGACTATATTAACATTTTGACATTTCTTTGCACAGTCACGGGAACTACATTATTAGCAAGAATCTAACAGCCTTATTCTCCACTGTGGAATAGCGTATCAGGAGAGTGGAAAGCAAAAAAAAAAAAATCACAGTAAATTCTTTCCTATCCTTCTGACAATAGCCTTCTTCCCACAAGAAATACAAACTAGCGCTCATAGTGTCCAACCAGAATATGCCCCCACAAAAGGAACCGTTTGAGAAAAACAAAAATTCAGACAGCTACTGGATTTTTTTTATATAAAAAAGCAAATTTAAGAAAGGCATTTGTTTCATCCTACTGGTTGTTTCAGAGGCTCTTCTTCCTACTTCCAGGGCTAAGGAAGACAAGCGAAAGAAATCAATAGTCAGAACACATTGCCTGCAATATTTTTTAGTTGTTTGGGAGCAGACAGAGGGGGAAAGGGGAGAATGGAGAACCGGAAAGGCTCCAGTCATCTCACAGCACAGAACAAGTACACTGAAATATAGGGTACCACAGTGCAAGGCAGCCTAAAATCCCATCTGGGGAACAGAGTGGAATTTTCCTGCAATGCACCCAAGATGCTCAGAGAAACTGAGCTGCAGCAAGCATAAAACAAGTGCCTAATCACAACATGTGCAATTGAAAAAGCATCAAGCATCTAATTCTATTACCAAGCAGAGTTGTGAAAAATGTTTCTCATCATAAAGTAAAATGAGTAAGCTCTGGCTACTTTACTGGCTCTGTAAAAATGTGATAATGTAGGCATTAAAAAAAAAAAAATTGCCAAAGGAATTTTTGCAGGCAGAGCAGTGTTGTCTAGAGGTGAGAGCATGGAAGCTGGGAGACTCGGAGTCTATTCCTGGTACTGTCATCAGCTCGCGGCAGCTCACCAAGCAAGTGGTTTAACATCTCCAAGGCTCATGTTACTCATCTGTCACACAGGTATTATAATCACTGGCAGCTACACCACCGGGGTACTGTGTGACTCGTAATGAATGACTGCAGGGTGCTTTTGAGACCTTTGCATACAAGTACCACAGAGGTTGTAATAGGTATTATTATTTATCGTTATCCAAGAGCAGACTCTGAATAGACATATAAGTTAAATACCTTATCAAGGACTTTTTTTGTTGTTGTTTGCTTAAGATTTGCAATCTTTTAAGGTTTAAAATCTCTTTGTTAAGAAATAATTACTGCTCCTACTAACATGAAGGTGTCTACATTTTCTTTTAAATGGCAAAGAAAGTCCCACTATTACAATGTTTACTAATTTTATACAGTACTTTCAATGTTACAGAATTAATTTAAACTGAGCGATTATTGCACTGTATACCCTTTTCCACGTGCTAGGGAATGCTTAGGGGGCTGCCTGTTTATCTGCTTCCGTAAACATTTTCTCAACATGTCATCTTTTTGTATTCTGTATTTCTATAAAAGACAGCAAACAACAGCAAATCATCTCACAATATTTTCAACACAAAATGCAAATTAGCAATTCAATAAACCAGTTTCCCCTAACTAGGGAATAAAATGGTAACACGTACCCATCCAACCCGAGATCATGCCAGATCTTTCTACTACAGTTGACGTTTCGTTTCCTTCCAGTTTGACACTGGACCAATCTGCCTGGACCAATCTTCTGTAATTCCTGTTCAATGCACTCTTTATAGCACCCCAGTTTCACTCTCTATGAAACCATGTAAACTGCTATTTGGTTTTGGGTTGTTTTTGTTTGTTTGCTTGGTTTTTTTTAAATTTAAACCACTCTGGTGCTACCTTCTGCATTTATTCTAGTCCAGAGTTAATGACAGCCCCAATCCTGCTCTCAGATCCTCTGTGTTAATTTATTATTTCAGGTCAATGTGGCTTCAAAGGAAGTCAGGCAGGGTGATCCAGTTGCCTGATCAGGAACAAAGTTCTCACCACGTGCTGGTATGGGACCAAATGAGCAACTCTCGGGAGAGAAGCAGCACCAAGTGAGTACTCCAGCCTCTTAATTTTCCTTGATCACAGCACTTTTGCTAAAGTATCTCTCAGTGAAGGCTTGAGACAATTAATTAGGAAGCACCCTGGAGTGTGAACAACAGAGTATTACTGTCATTTGAAGCCGATCTTCAAATCTCTCAAATCTCTCAAATTTCTGTTAGGAAAGGTTACATAAACCATGTTCTATTATATTATACATATTTGGTTTGGGTCTTTCTTCTGCAGGGGTATAAAACTTAAATACAGAGGGACACTTTTGCAATTTTTTTAAACTTAGCTGTTAAATATCACTTTACTGATAACATTTTGCCATCTGAGTGAGCACTTCAAAAGGATTAGATAGGCTGTAGTGTAGGAATCAAAGAAGAAATATTGGGTCTTTTCCCACAAGATACTAATTTAATTTTGAAGCCTAGTAGGCGCTAGCAACCTTAAGGCAATAGATGTTTTAAAAAGTTTGATGTTTAAACCATCTATACTGAAAAAGGCAGAAAAAGAAAGAGACCTTTAGCCTGCATGTCTCAGCTTTTCATATGGGTGGTTGACAAGCTGGGCTATAGGGTAAACCATAATGTGCCAAGCACCACGGAGCCTAGAGCCAAGAAAGGGATAATTTCAGGCAAGACCCAGTCTCCAGAGCCAAAACCACTGGCCTGAAAGCTTTTCTCAGAAGGTTTGCTGTTCCCATCACTGCTGGGATGAATTTTAACTCATTATTGATCAAGGGAATTTTAAAATCAATTTTAATTAAATGAAAGATTTCTATCATGGCTTGTTCTGTGTGGAAGTCACACAGACGACATATAAAATATGGAGGCAGATCATGCAGACCAGATTTGTAGCAGTTAGGCCTTGAACAGGTGAGAAAGAAGCCAAAGTTACATCTAAAAGCAAATTCGTTATAGTAAATTATCTACAATACCTGTCTATCCCCTCCCTCCCCCCACTTTTGCCTTTGCTATTGGAATTTAGTCAAGACCTGCTTTTTTTTTCCACCAAAGCAAGAATTTTAATTAGGTTATCTCTCAGACGTCAAAATGACTGGAAAAGGGATAAGGGAGCCTAGTACATGCTAACTAGTGAAAGCTGTGGATTGCCTAGCTTGCCACAAACAGCCAAGTCTTAGTCGGGTGACGAGGAGGGCCAGTCCCTCAGCTGAGGCTCAATCTCTACGGACAACACTTCTTTCAGATCTCAAGCCACTCATATTTCCACGGCAGCCGGTACCTAGATCTGCTGTTCAAGACATAACAGAAAGGATGGAAATAACCAAATAAACTGTCTAACGAAAAGACTGATCAACAGCTTGAGGTAGTCAAACCAACCCACTTACTCCTTGCTGCACTGGGGGGAGCCTGGGCAGGCAGGTTACGCCTTCCTCCCGTGAGGAGCAAGTGTATGGCTTTGCTTCCCCTCTTCCTTAGCTAGATAAGGACTATCCTCAGGATGCCTGAGTTTCCTCAGATTACACCACACAGCGGAACAAGGGTTTCATCTCGTCTCAGGTGCAGTTGGCTGTCTGACCATGCTGCTTATAGATAGGCTCCAAGGGAGCTCTGCAAAGATCAATGGACTTCAGGCACTTACGCCCTTGTGCAAAGCTCAGAAAGAGCCAATCTGCATCTTTCAACACTTACTTTTAAGACTCCACAGTTGGTAATATTCTGCCTCAGGCAGAAGGTCATCTCACTGCCAGTGCCATGGGTCACAAGTTCAATCCCCAAGCTCAAGCTTGGGTTCAACTGAGGCTCCAAAGTAAATCAATGGGAGGTGACTTTGTCATACACAGACAATGCTGTACAGACTCATGAGACTCCTGTATCATTTACCACTAACATAAGGCTTTTCATGTACTACAGACTTTACAATTATTAATTCGTTAACATTAATTCACTAGTCATCTCACCAAGCTGTCTGAGTAGCACAGTCTTATGTCAGTTCTTTGGGTAAGAAATCAAAGGGCCAAAAGGTTAAATGACTTGCCAAAGGTCAAAGAGAAAAATCGATGGGCAAACTGGAATTAGAACTTAAAAATACCCAATTCCTTGCTTTGTGTTTAATCCACTTTACCTCACCTAATCAAAGGCAACAAATAAAATAAGCAAGCTCCCACAACGCTCCTCATAGCCAGAAGAGCTTTTTTCAGCTGTAAGGTCTCTACCAAACCCAGTTAGAATCTACAAGGCTTCATTGTGTTTTCAAATACAATGCACACTGCAGTAAATAGGTTATTTTACAACCCTGGCCCAGTTTTCAAAGTGGCCTCAATCAGTGTTGTGCAAAACATTCATGTCCAACCACAAAATTACAATCAGTCTTTGTTTGAATTCAGCCTGTGTCCCTGGCCAACAGTGGTTAGTCCGAACTCTCAGGGTCTGTGAACTGTTAGTCAAAGGTTTTTGCAAAGTTTTTGCCCTGCCTGGATTTCTCTGAATATTTATAGGCTGCTGTTCTCCAGTGACTTTCATGTTCAAACTGTGTTGGCTGGTGGGGGTGGAAAGGAGATGTAAATAACGGATAAAGTCACATGTTTTCCACTAGCCCCACTTGTTTTGCTTCCAGTAAGAGACACGTGTTGCAAGAAAACAACTGCAAGGCTTGACTGTGGGACATTTAAATTAGTATAACAGTATTTCTACACACTTGAATGTTTTCAAACATTCAGCTATTGTGAAATAAGAGTCAACTGTTTGGATATTCAAGCAGACCTGTGGAATTAAAATTTGTAGCATTGCTCAACATTTTAGGGGTGAGGATGAGAAATATCGAGGACTATGAAGTACCAGCAGAAGGAATTAGCCTGAAAAAAATCCATACCATATTTTACCCTGTAATCAATGCATCCCAAAGCAGGATCCACAAAGTTTAGTCACTGCTGTGTGGAAACCCGTACAGTGTTGATGTGATCAATGGAGAACATTGAGCACATGGTGGTTACTGTCATCAGTACTTACGTAATACCAAACAGCATGAAGAAATCAGAAAAGCACGCAGATTTCCAAATAACTTTGTCTGCTGTGCATAAGGCGTAAACAAGACCTTACATCACACATATCTCCTGCTTCACTGGTCTCTCAAATGTGGTATACTTTGTGCATAATGGGAGGGTTTACACATTTCTTCACAGGGTTATTTTAGTTCTGAGACACAATGTGGAGGTATCTCAATTCTGATGAACCCCAGGTCCACACAGATGTAGATTTGCCATCCTCTGTAAATGGGTCCACACATAATTGTGCATGCAACCTTGGCTGTTAGATGGCTTGCTACTTAAAACACAGGCACAAAGCCAATTTTGTACAGGAGGGAAATAAGTTGATGGCACAATCTAGAACTGTTTTTGGAAATCAGGCCCTTGTGGGCTGCATCTGTTCAAAACATTCCTAACAAGGGCTAAACAAAGGAAATATCACCCTTTCTTGTGCTGATGGCAAAATATTCTTTATTCCAAAAATTTGATGAAACAGAAGTCTGCCCGTATGGATGACAATTCATCCTGACTGGAGATGTCTGCAAACCTCAAGTGGAAACTGCTGAATCCATAAAGGTTAACTGTTGAAAAGACACAGCTAAGAAGCAAAACCAAAGAGAGAAAGACAGCCTATGGACATCTAATGGAAACTGCCTACTGTGTCAATACACAAAAGCTGATCCACATTACTAACATAAAAGTTTTATGTTGACCCAAGCCCTTTGTAAAATACTCAAATCTCTGAGGACCGCATGGAGAGTTGCTTCCTCTGAGTGCAGGTTTTTTCCAAGAGATTTCCAGTAATTCCTGTCTCCCACCAGGACAAAAATACTAGGAGAATTGTCTGGTTTATGGTATTTTTGTACTTCTATATAAATCTGTTCCAAAATCTAAAAGCGCACAGGGTCATAAAAGGGCAAAATATAGGGAAGAGTGTGAAATACTCAATAGAGTTGGTTTTGTTTTGCTTATTTTCTTTTCTTTCCCAAAAGTTTTGTTACTTTTAGTGTAACTGTTATGGAGAAAGGAGATTGATTTCCAAAGCTGGCCACTGAATACTCTTTGCCTGCTGCTCATAAAACTAGCTGGATAATTGCATTAGAGGTTCACAGAAATGTTCTATTAATGCAGACTATATTTTGTTTTCCCTGGCAATTTTGAATAGACTGTTTGTGCCTACAGCTTTTCAGTTTCAACTGAAAAGAGAAATCTTTTTGCTTTGTAGCTATTATGAAAAGACAACATTTTCTATGGAAACTACTTTTTTTTTTCCTTTTAACAAGATCGTTCCTTTAGTAAAAAATTAAATTTTCCATGAAAAACTCACAGTAGATATAATGTCTTTCATTGTTTCTAGCTCTTTGCTAATTCACTTTTAAGTATATGAGAAAGGGAAGGATCTTTCCAGTTTTTGTTGTCTTGTTCTGTCCATCCTTCCTGTATTTGAATACAAGAGGATTTCAGCATTCATTAAAACTACAATACAGACTGGCTGAAACATGAGCAGTGCAGCATATAGAGTAAAACACAGTTATATTACAATGACCTTTCATGATTATCTTGTACTCTGTCACGAGTTAAATGAGGTCATTACTGATGTTACTTGCATTCCTTTTCCTTGGCCCATGACTTCAAAGACTAATGGACCCCTTTTGTCACTGAATTCTTGTCAAAATGTTCTGTCCAATCAGGCCCCTAATAACTGTATGCAGGGTAACATTCACAGATGAAAAGAACATGCAGACACATGCCTTATACATAATTAATCCTTCCAATGAACTTCATGAATTTCAAAATTACACAAAATGGAACAAATCCAACAGATAGTCTCCTGTGGGCATATGAGGTCATGTATCCTGCTAGGAGGGTGAGAAAGCGTTATTCTAACATGGATACCCAGCAATGACTCACACAGCTTCATTAACTGATTTATTTTCTCTTCCTGTTGTCATCTCTATAGCTAACCTGAGGTCTGACAATGTTAATCAAGACACCAAGACACCTGTCTATCATCCCAGAAAATGAGCACCCAAAACTACCACTGGAGTCAAAAGAAGTCCTAGCCTTGCTATCAGCACTGCTATCATCAAGGCAGGAAATTCTGTTATCTGGCCAGTTCTAGTTATTCACACAATCAAGAAATCAGATTTCTATCCAGAAAGCTTTCCTCCTTGTAAATAACAGTATTGGGAGTGGGGGTGGGGTGGGGGAAGGATTTGTTCTTGGAAGCATGTAAAAGTACTGGTTGACAATTTTCTTTCTAATGAAATGTTTGCCTAATTCGGTCCTGGCAAGGTCGTGCACATGTGGCAGCCACATCAAAAGCACGGGCACTGGCACAAAGAGCAACATGGCCTGAAGTGGTTTTCTGTGCTGCTACATGCCAACTGTGTGCTCAAACCCCAACTCTCACGCTTACGTCTGTCGTCCAAGCACTTATTAGCATTGCGTTAGCTAGCAGTTTTGTTGTATTTGTTTAGAATCAATCGCATGAACCTAGTCTTCTAGTAACACCATTAGTATTTCCCTCCTCCCTCTTAATTCCACATCTATCTCTCCATGGGTTATTACTGATAGGCATCAAAACATGCCAAAAATATCAAAATGAATATTTTACATTGACCTTTCCCAAATTTTACGGAGTTTGTTTGAAAAAAATAGAGTTTTCTTTCTTCATAAGTAGATAAAAATGTTCTAGAAATCTCAATATTTTCAGACATCATTCTCCATCCAGCTCTGTGCATGTCTTAAAGCCAACACACACCCACAAGTGTGGGGCAAAATCAAACAAAACACGTAAGAGAAAAAAACAAATTGGAAAACAGTCACAAAACCAGCTTTACGCACGAGAATTTTAGAAGCTGAATTTCTTGTCAGCAAAATAGCAGGAATTGATTATCACAAAAAAGGAAGACTCAAAAGGTCAGCAAGTTCTTCCCCTTGCACAACAGTTGGATAAATATTTCAAGACCACTCCTGACTGATTTCAATCTAATTTGTTGCTAAAAATGTACAGTGAGGGAAATTCTAAGCCTCCTTAGATACATCTTTCAGTGCTTCATAACTTTCATCATTTAATTTTTCCTAATATCTTACATAAATCAACTTGCAACTTCGCATTAATTGAATCCAATTTCTTTTTTACTTATTCCATCTGACACCAAGAAAAACGTCAGTGTTTTCTTCATAAGAGCTTTTTACATACAGCAAAAGTAACCACCTCCTAAGCTCCACATATGGTACTCTTGCAAATATGTACCAGAATAAGATGTCTTTTTTGCAACCACATACCATATCTGACTCATCTTCAGTCTGAAAACTTTTACAAATTCCACATCCTTTTCTGCACTTCCACTGACTTGCCAGGTAATCATGCATTTCTCCTCTCTCAGCATGACACTTTGCATTTGGCTTTACTGCATTTCAGCATCTTAGTTTTAAATATTTCTTCTATTTATCAGAAAGTTTTGAATTCCAGCATCATGCTAAAGGACATCTGCAACCCTTCCCAGCTCACTCTTCTTTGCAAATCTCATACTTCATCTTTTAAATACATAATCCAAGATACTAATAAAAATGTTGACCATATGTGAGCCAAGCAGTCAGCTACAAAACCACTCCTTTGATATGCCCTCCAAGTCTGACATCACACCTTTTTTAATCATTAATTTAATGTCTGTCCCCATCCCCCTGCCACCAACCACGTACCTTTTATGGTCACTTAATCTTGACCACATTTCTCTCCTTCGCCTACAAGATACATTGTTAAAAGCCTCAGTAAAATTGGGACCTATCGCATCTATTATTTTTTCCTAACCTACTGAACTGGTTATCAAAGAAAGAATGAAAAATTGGAGAGGCATTATTTATTTCACTTGCAGTAGAATTTAGGCATTTAGCTCAAAGAGCAATCCATACAAATCCATTACATCTATGCACTTACATTTTGCAACTTACTCATCTTACCTGGGTAGTTCAGGACCTGCTACTAGGTACCTCTGTTCCAAAGCACCAGAAGAAGCCCTATACAGTAATTGTTCCCTGAGCATTCTTAAACAGGTGCCAATAGCCTTGTGTTTAATGCAAAGCAACAACTACAGCTCTCTTCAATGAAAAACATGACATGGGCAGGAGACATTAGTAACAGCACATTTTTGTGTAATATCTAGATGCAGAAGTACTTACCCGTGAGTTAGGAGACATGGGCTGAAGACCTTTTTCACTCAGAAAAAATTCAAGCCCACATCACCAAATGATTATAAACCCAAAGGCCAAGGATGAGCCATTTAAAATAATCATCTGCCATTGGAAAACAGTGGAATGTGCAGACCAAATGTCAAAGCAAATGATGGAAGTTGCATTTCAGATGAAAGTTGCATTTCAGAGGTCAGGGGGTTCAGAAGGCCAGTCTTAAAAAAAAAAACGAAAGGAAGAAAGAAAGAAACCATGTTATAGTGAGATGCTTCTGTGTCCCATTCCAATACCAGAATGTATTAAGGACCATTCTTAAAAGAGAGATGCTGGAAGCTCAGCATGGGAAGAGGCTGAGATAAAAGCATTCTGTTGGAAAGATTATTTTGCAGAGAGACAGCAATGGCAGATAACTTTCTCCAAAAAAGAATATAGCTTCCACTCCTAATAGAAATCACAGGAACTGGGTTTGGTATGCACAAACCAGTTAAAACTATATATTTTGCCCTCAACAGTTAGAAGGACAGAACTATAATCTGGAGTAACCACACATACATTTGCCCTGCAGCAATGGTATGTCGTACAAGAGCCTGGAAAACAGTAGTTTATAGTAGTCTGCACTTAAACTTGAGGTTTTCAGTTTCTCAGTGGTTAGAGCCAATTCAGACAAATAAATTCAGAAAACAAACAGCAAAATACATAAAATTGCAGCAGCAGAGAGGTTAACGCACTCCATAGTTATCGGATTTGTCACCATTATAAGTGAAAAACAAAAGTCTGCTGGTACTATATTTTGAGAAGTAAGGTTTATAAAATTGACTCCAACTGGCTATGACACTTCTCTAGAAAAGGATGTTTTCAAAACAAAATCCACCCTCTGTGGAAAGGAGATAGAAGGTCATAATCCTCCCAGAAGAGCCATAAACAACCCAAGATAAGGGCAGGGAATTTGCTGAAAGCGTGCTCTCGCGCTCAGCCTGACAGACTGTTCTACTTGTCCTCTCCTGCAGATGTAACCTTGAAGGACACAGTAATGTGCTGCTGACTCATGGCAATGCTTACGACAAAGAAGCAGAGGGGTTTTTTCCTCTACATCTTGCACTTTATCAATCATCTGCTTTAATTCATACAGAAACTCCTGATCAGCTGCTGGGAGCATACAAGGCTATGTCCAGACTCCATTGGTATATTCAACGGATGCCTGACCCTCACATCCTGAAGCATTTTCCTGAACTTATAGGGACATACTTGCACACTGTGGCATGAGATTAGCATTGTGCATGGGCACCTTCCAAAGTATCTCAACCAAAGCCCTCATCTTGGTAATACATACAAACTCCACTCCAGATATGAATCTAAAATTTTAAAACAGGCAACCTGTCATCATGAGGTCGGGGTAGCAGAAGAGATGAACAAATCACTGAAAATCAAAATTCTGGAGTGAATGAAACCAGACCGCATGACAACCATTAGATAATCCAGCTACCCCCAAATCACTGTCCTCAACCAAAGCACCTCTTTGTGTCTTCGATGCCTAGGAGCCCTCAACAGCTACTAACAGGTTTTAGAGGAAAGCCGCTTCCACACCATTCAGTATTCTGATGAAGCATTTCACTTCAGTATTCCAAAAACAAAGTGTCGTCTCTTCACAGATGAAATTTGTTATTGTGATTTTATCAATAAACTTTATTTTGCTCCATCTCAATATCTTCTGTCAAGGAATATTAAGCTCAGTACTGGAAGGTCAGGTCTAATGACAAGGTAACATTTTCTAGCTATGCTGAGATGACCTAGGAAAAAAGCATCTCTTAACAATTTGAATACGGAAACTTTTACTTCAGTAGTTGTCATTTTTAAGACAAAAATGATACACTTCTTAAAACCTTAGTTTTCAGAGATTTAAAAAGCTGAAACCAGGCCAAGACCAATGACTAAATCTTTAAGTCCTATTTTAAAAGCAGTTTTTGAACACCAGTACCAGCAGAGCATTTTTCTGAGGAGCTGCATATAGACCTTAGATCATATTATCTCCAGAGACAGATTTTCCCTTCTGCTGTCCCTCTTTTGTTAATCTTTAAGGTTAAGCAAAGAAGAGGATTAGCCCCTAGGTTTCCCCAGAGACCCTTACAAATCACATACCGGGGGACCTCAGGAGACTTGTATGTAAAGAGAATGCCAATATCCAACTCAGAAGTATAATAGTTTCAAAAGACTTTTAATGGGGCCATAAACAAAGCATGCCACTGTACACAGAGACTTACCAGCACTAGTCCCGTGCCTGTTTTCCACCCACGGATTCACATGAAAATCTCAGGAGCCTGTAGAGGAGACAGTGGCTATTAGGCAACTATTTAGCTTTTTGTACTATGTTTATTTTGGGTGGAAAAGGTCATGTCATATAAGCAGTGACAAAATTACAATCTGGAAGTTTTGTCAGTACAACTACTCTTACACTAGTGACTCTCGTTGGAATAGCTAAGTTGGCCAAAAATCACAAACCAGCCCATCTCTGCCCATCATGTCCCTGTTAGCAGATGTCGATACTGTAACACAGGCTCTGTTTGCAGAACTATAAGCATAGGTTTTCTATTACAGAACACAGCCCTGAAACAAACCTGCAATCAACTCGAAAGTCAGAAACTGTAAAATAAAAAAAGTAAAAACAAAAACCAAAGCGACTAGCTCTTTGTTTCTTCTAATTTCCCTAATGGTACCAGATTAACTTTGGAAGTAGCCACAGGGAAAATAGGTAGAGAATGAAAGCCTCCCAGTTTAAATTGTCAACATCTTGATACCTCTGGCAGGGGTGTAACATCTGCAGAGCTCAAGAACTGGAGGCCATTCAGTTGGAAACTTTTGCATGTGAGACTAAATTCCTGCCCACTTGTATTTGAGAAAAACCTATGTGACTATTTATTTATTTAAAAGATGGGCTTAGTTTTATCTTCCAGGCCAAGTGCCAGTGCTCCTCATTAAGTTCTGCCTCCCAAAGTTCCTCCTGCAATTACAGTTAAATCAAACCCTGTCCTCTCCCTGTCCTCAAAGTTGAAAGCAAAACTCAGTTAAACTGCTTCAATGCTCCACTCCAGGGCTCCTTCTGCAATGGAGGGAAAGGATGCAATATCTATCTATGAATAAAGAATTCAGCTATTACGATTTTCTCAGTTTTCCATAAAGTTTGAGCACAGTGGGGACAAAAAGAACAAAGAGGTTTCTGGAATGCAGATAAGCAGTTTGAAATATTTACTAACAGAGAGAGGAGGGCGAGACACCTATCACTTGTGCGGATTCATGGAACACAGACATGCTTTAATTTAGCATAACGCTCTATAAAAAACGTTATGAAGTAGCATAGCTGGATTTATTAGCTTTTATACCTCATTCACTGTTTTGAAGACTAAAGTGACTCCTGTACACTAGATTAAAGGAAAAAGCCATAAACATTACAATACTAAGCATACAGTATTCTTTATAAGTGTTTTAGAAAGACTTTCTTCCTAGAAAATAGAATAGACTTTCTAAAGCAAAAAGAGGCTTTCAAACACGGTCAACTTCTCTGTGCTACAAGTTGCTATAACAGTTCTCATCTTTCTGAGTTTCCGCAGAGCTCAGAAAGAAAAAGCCCAATTTCTCTGTTTGGGAATTCAGCTTTTTAAACCTTTTCCCGGAAGAGGAGGGCACTAAAAATGTATGGAAGAGGAAATACTAGGAGCTCAACCTCAAGTACTTTCCTATATAAACAGATCTCACAGAAGTCATTTTATCAAGTCTACATACTGGTCTTGCTACACCTCTCTCTGTGTGCTTTACCCCCAGGCTGTAAGAGAAACCTAGTCATTAGAAAACATTAGGTTCAGGGCTCTGGCTAGAATTTAGGTCAGCTCAGCATGGCCCTAGGACATGCTATCAAGACTTTTAGATGCTCTCACAAGACAGAAGAAACAGGAGAGTCAAAAGTGAAAAATCCTTCCTCCTCACAAGCAAGCAGAGGTGAGTTTCCTAGTTCACTGCTAAGCAGCAACAGGGCAATCCAGTAATCTCATTCACAGTGATAAAATATTTGCAATCACTGTGTTTACCCCAAACTGAGATCAGCATAACTTAAAACAAAGCCGACCTGGTCTGTTTAAGATAACAGTGATGAAAATTCATCATGTCAAATACCACCAGAATGAAGAACTGTCAGTAGAGAGATCTCAGGGAAACCTAGGATCTGAAAAGCATTCTGATGGTGGCTTTTTGCCTTTAATGACTGTAGAAGGATAAGGACAAGGATAATTAGCCTTCTAATTCAGGTGAATTGTTTATTGCCTAAAGGTGTAGTTCTGCAAAAGCTAAAACTCTCCTCACTCCCCGCCTCCCTCCCCCTGCTGTATTTATGACCCTTCCCTTGTGCTTGTCTGAATTTGCAGTGAACCAGTTCAGGGAGCTAAACCAAAAGAAAATTAATCATACAAAAAAAAGCCAATAGTTTGCTGCCAACTTAGCTCCCTGAAGCAACTGGCCAAGCACTTGACCTGATGCAAGGGAGGAGGGCGCCCAGGGCTGCATGTGTGTGTGCAAGGAGGGAGGAGCGGGAAACAGCAGCACAGACTCAGACTGGTTTAAACTATTATGGAGCCAGAGCTCGAATCAGGTGGGATGAATCCAGGCCACATGTTTCTTCCAGAGATTATCTTCACATCAGACTGACTTTACAAGGTAATCTGAACTCTCTATAGATACATACGTGCACGTAAACTCTTGTGTAATTTCCACTGCGGTTGGTACGTAGGACTTTACACATTCATCTATGTACCACAACATGCATGTAAATCACTAGTTTACATATACAATGTAAACTTTATTTGCCAAAGAGTTTTTGGATTGTTTAAAGCGTTTAGGTCAAACACATTCCACACTTCAGGTTTTATTAAAAGCAAAACAAAAGCTTGTTTTCTTAAAATAAGTTGTCTTTTGTAAAGGCTATAGCCAAAAGAAATGTGTTCCTATTTTCTTAATAACATTGTGGTTTAAGCAGCATTTCTTTAAAAATATTCTTTTCTAGTATTTGAAAACACAAATTCTGGATCACTAGATCCAGATAGGATATCTAGGACTGAAAGCTTATGGGAAATTGGCTAATAAAAATGAAATTGAACTTTCATTGCCAAAATAAATGAAAAAGTAGAAGGAGATATTAAAAGATAAAAAACAGCTGTGGGGGGAAGATATTGAAAACATGAAAGGGTTAAACAAGTATGGGATAACTTCAATCACTTGATGCAGGAACAAATAGGCATAAACTGAAAAAGAACATTTCAAAGATGAAATAGATAAAGAAAGAAAATAATCAGAAACCACAGAAATAAAATGAAACCAATGAAATGTTACAGGGAGTAGTTCAGATTACCTACAGGTAGAACCACGCTGTAGAGAAGTTCACCTGTCCCTCCTAAGGAGGGTAGATACCTGTGTGCTTAAAAAAAAAAAGTCAGTTATGAGTCTTCAATTAGGTATTTAAATTCAAGCCCTAATTATTACTTCTGTAAAGTTCCTTCTAAACATTCTTATTCTGAGCTCAGTTTATGACACCTGCACCTTTGACATAAATACCTTCTGTACAATTTATTCCAGTACATCAAAATCTAACCTCCAATCCATTGCAGGAAGCAATCTGATATCCAAAGAGGTAAATAATGTTTCAGTTAGGGCCTCTACTGGGTAAACAGGCACAGGCAGAAGTCTACGGGTTGATGAATTCAAATACAGCCAACTTTAGCTTTCGAACGCTTGCTTAGCTCCTGTATATTACAAGGATGATATCCGATAATGCCATTTTTGAAGTGCTCTCAGATGTAGAGCATCCTCACTCCAGCAGCCCTAACAGGAAGATGTTTAGTATCTCTTCTCATCTCCCATTCATCTGGGTTTTTAATACACACAAACCCAGTCCGGTTGCCAGGAAGGCAAAGAAAAGGTCAACAAACTCCTTTGCTGCAAGTTAGTTTGTCAAACTCCATTCTCGGCAGCATGACTTTACATGTTAATGTGAGTGTTTGCCTCTATGTCAATAGCCCCTATTGTGTGCATTTGTAACACAAGATTTATGGTAAAGCTTGCAACATTTTTCAGGCATAATAAGCATTTATTCACCATCCCAGGTCTATAAGCAGAGGCCTGACAAGTAATTATTGACACATTGTGCAGAAATAAAAGCAGTGGGCGAGCTGCTGTTGCGAATGGCAGCGTGGGTAGGGGGAAGGAGGGGCTGTGTCAAAGGAGTGACAGCCTTGGTGCCCAACATTGTCAAAGCCGACGTTGACTTGCACTGTTCTGTGTGCCTGACTGTATTTGTGCTCCCTGTCACTTGGGTGTGACATGCCAAAACATGAGGAGTGCTCCTTTTTTCATGCTAATGCTTTGTAATGACAGCTTTGTGATCCCCCGGGCTGTGTTAGCGCTCAACAAGTCAAGGTGTGACAGGCAGTAGACCCCTTTGTCAGAGTGCTGTACTGCCCTCATCAAATACCATACTTCTCCCTGGACTAAAACGGACCTAATGCCTGAGAGAATACTAGCACCCTATTAGCATTCCTGAGCAGACATTTGGGGATATCAACTGTACACGTACCTGTACGCACAGCCCTGAGCAATGTGTTCCTGGGTTGCCTGCCACGCTAACTTACCTTATTGTGCTTATCACACAGCCTTGTGTCACCATTAGATGAGAAGGGAATTAATTTGAAAATCTACTCCTAAGTAATTTTTCATGAGCTGCTTCCCTCTTTGGGGTTCAAAACCGCTTTTCTCTGTTGCACAGGGAACAACTTGTTAGCTTCAAGCTAAGCCTCAGAAAGCTATGCAGCGGTTTTATGGCGTTTTAGTGTAACTGGTAAACTCTGCTCAGGATTAATTCAGCCCCTGAACAGCACAAGGTATCACCAGACAGGATTAGGATGTATTAGCAAAGCAGTGTGAAAGAAGGTTGCACGACGCCTACTTATGTTACACTTGGCTGTAAAACTGAAAGTCACATTAGCACCAAGTTCATCCAAAAAAACAAAGCAGCCCTAAAACTGTGCTTTATATGTGAAAGAAAGCTGGGCAGGAAAGGGCAGAGTTCAGGCTGCCTAGACTAAGCAATGAGTTGGCTTCATGGGATTTGGAGTTCGCAAATGGCTTGGAGAAGTACATGAGCTTGGCTACTTACATGAAGTTTATCCAAATGATCCAAAATTCAATGATCAGCAAAGCTGGGCTAGGAAACTTGCCAGAACAGGCTTTTTCCACAAGATTTATGGTGCTTCCTGCTTCTTGTTCCCAGGCATAACCAGGAAGCGAGCTGAGTAAAAATGGAAAGTATTTTTTAGAAAAGTTATGAATCTCTTTTTCACAGGTCAAAGAAGTTCACGGTAAAAATTTTGTGTCAACTTTCAGATCTTTTCTTCTTTCTTATCCAAGTTTTACCCAGTAGCTGAGTGATAGATTATTAATCTAAAATGTTAAGGGTATTGATGAGAAAGACAAAGAACAAGTTAACTACAATCCAAAATCAAAGCCATCATATTAGAAAGTGTAGGTTACTTACTGTAATTATTTCTTATCCCCAGCGACACCACTGGGAACTAAGGAACCCATTACATTAGGCATCCCAAACACAAAATGACAATCTGCACTGTACAGCTTGGTCCAAGATTTCAGCACACTAAGCATGGGGGGTTAAGCGGGAGAGTGGGGGGTGGAGAGGGGACTTGAATGAAAATTATTTTATGATCTGAATTCTAGCATAGCAGAGGTTGAGGTTTTCAAAGCTGTCTATGACATCTGGAGACCATCGCTTTCCACAGAGGTACCACCATCTCATGAATTCACAGAGCCGCGTTATAATCTTTTTCCTGCTCTATCACCCCACATGTCAGATGCAGCTGAACTATGATCTGCTGCGCAGCTGAGTCAGGGAGGGAAATGCAATGGTACTGCACAGCAGGAGTGATGATGCTCAAAGGACACTGCTTGAAGGTACTTGCCCAGCTGCAACGCAGAGTTGAAGCCCAAACCTACCACAAAGCCCAGTGAACCAGATAGCTGTTGCTGCCATGTGATTTAACCCAGCACACAGTCTTGCATATCTCAGCTTACAGGAAGTTCAGGTGTCTGCACTCACATCAAGCCTGAAGAGCAGCCTTAAGAGCTTGAAAAATATGGTCTTTGGCTTTAACTGTAAGGAAAAGCAATGGTTTTGTCCTCACCCTTCAATATGCACATATGATTACACTAGCAAAGGTTATCCAACAGAATCTGCAGTTTTGCATTCCCACTCCTTGCTTTACCCAATACCTCACAACTTCTGTACAACATCTTTGGCTGTGTCGTATCACCATGTGACATATCTGGTCTCCCTGAGATCGGCAGGGTGTTTGTGTTTCAAAGTGGTTTTAGGTGCTGATCAAAGTGTTGATAGAGTCTGAAAACTTGTTTATTTTCCTATTTCATATCAGATGATTCATGAGCTTCTGGGGGATTAAAATACCTGTAAGAACATTGATTTAGTCTGAGGCTAGATTCAACTGGTTTGCGCAAGAAGAGCCTTATAAAGCTTCAGCCAGATCCACAGTGTGAACAGCTGAAACAAAGAAACAGACTTCTGAGATCAATGTAGGCTAGAAACAGGCACTCCATCCACTGGGGAGCCCAAGTCTCTTTCCGTATCTGAGGGCTGACCTGCATTTTCTTCTGCTCTTTCAGTCCTCACTCTTGACTAGAATTAGGCTAAGTCCAATGGTCTTTCCCTGCTTTCCCTGCAGATCCTATTATTCTTCTGAGTTCTGAAATCCTCTCTTTTCCAACAATATGCTTTGATCTTTGCAAATAATAACTTGCAGTGAACTATTAGCTGTGCCTGCTGTTTCCACTCCAGTACTTCCATACACAGAGAAATTCATTTGAGGGCTCTAGAGAGTCTGCGTTGATATTTGCACCTTTCATTTTGCTGACATCTCTAATTACCCTCTACTTTTAGGTTTGTCTTTTGTCTTCATGGAGCCTGGGCTCCACAGGCAAAATCAAAACAGCTAAGTGCCATATCCCTCTCTCACCTCTGTTTGCGTGCCTATCTTCTTTGCCCTTCTTAAGTCTGAATTTCCTAGATAACATATCTCGGATGCTACCGATTTCAGATGGGCCAGAGCCACAGGCCTCAAACTCCTGATACCTGTAGATTTTCTTGGGAGAAAATGAGAGGAATAAAGAGAAATTGGTGTAAAACTCAGCAGGAGTAATATCTTCAAATAGAGTTCATGTGGCCAGGGCCGATCAGAAATACAAGATTCTGCAAGTCTCCAGCAACTAATCAATGTGCTGATAAAAATCTTCTTTCAGGCGTTTGGAACTGCTCTGTTAAATTGCCCTGTTATTAGATATTCATTTTGCATTTCCAATAAGGCCCAACTTTGCAGCTAAACCTGCCTCAACTCTGCCTAGAGGAAGGCAGGTAAGGGAGGGGATGCGGCAATGTGGGGCAATGCTGTCCCAGGGAGAATTCAGTCTGTGCACAGCCTGTGGTTGCTGTTGGTTAGTGTGTCATTAGTCAGAAGCCAACATTTTCTGTAAACAGACAGAGGATATTTGCCACATAAATTGTGGTTTAATTGACAGAAGAAAACCTTAGATTTTGCTTGATCTATTTTCCTTTAAATAATGCAAAAGTTCCAGGTCAAGAGGGTATTTTACTGTAAGTGTTACTGGGAGAACTACTTTTGGCAAGGCTTGTGTCGACACTACAACAGGCTGGAAATGGAATGACAGGCTTCTGCACTCGTGCTGTCACAGTCACATCTCACCAAGCTGCCTTGGGGCCAGCAGGAGATTCAGAATTGCCAATTTTAGTCAAAGGCATTATGCCCCAAAGGCAACTCACCCTGCCCATCCACGGGGAGAGGTGCTGCGCAGCATGGGAACCTCCAGCACGCCGTGCCAAACACAAAGTCTGCCGCTTCGTTTTAGTGTGAAACCATTTGGAACGTCTCTGCTGCTTTTTTTTTTCCCCCTTACAAGTGATGATATTGATGGATGGGTAAGGTCCTGTATGTGGCAGCCACGAGATACACAAACATACTGCTCAGTGAGGGTAAGCCTGTGATGTCTATACAGTAGCGCTAATGTTTTAGTCCATTGTTAAGGGAGATTGCTTTTCAACAGGCTGACAGGGTGCAGCTGCTGAGCTCTCTGGAAGCTGTTCTGTTTCCTCTTGGCTGTAGTCTCCCTGGGGAACAGCAGCATGGTGAGCTGACATCGATAGCCACGCGGACTTGAGGGCAAGAAAGAGATTTGCAGGGAATTTTGATAAATGTGTCCACCTATTGTCTGAGACATCAATAGAGCTGAGGTGGTACGAAGCGGGCAGACAGTTGCCTGTCATTGTTAGGCCGGGTGATGGATAGCGGTGCCTGCTGGGCTGCCCTGCAGGACTGAGGTGGGGAGAAGGAGATGCAGGGGGGTGCGATATCTAAGGTCCAGGCAGCTTTGGTGAATAGTGCATTCGGCATTCATCTAAAGCAACTAGAGTTTGACTTTTGGTGCTTAAATTGCAGAAGAGGTGTCAAATACAAGGCCCACCATTACACAAAGCGTGTATTTAGTCTGCCCAGGCTTAGACATCAGTTTAAACCATACAGATGTTATTTTAAACTCCAGTGCTTACAAATAGTATTATGTTTGCTCATCATTAACGTAAGCCTGCAGCTGAACACTCCCCAAAGTTTCTCCCCTCCTCTGGATTTTGGTGGTGCCAAAAGTCACCATCTCCATCAACATGGCGCCCTGGTATACACTGTGAAACTGCACCGGAAAAGCAAAGCAAAGCAAGCTTTCCCCCAAAAGCTATGGCCTCCGTAAGCACGAGGGAAGTGCAAGAGGGGATGCAGAAGGCAAGAACATTTGCAAAGCCACACAGCAGAGGACAATCAAGAACAACAGCCAGGTCTTCCAAATCTGAGGTCACAAACACACGCAGAACAAGCATGAATGCACATATACCACGGGTACCTATACATGTATTCCTAAACGAAAGTTAAATTAAAATGAAATTTGGATTGAAATTGGGTAATTGTTGACATACTGAAATAATTTTAAAATTAATCTTAAGAAAATTCAATGGCTAGGTAAAGCTAAAAAGAAATCCAGACAAATTATGATTCAGCATACATTTAAAGTATTCTCCTGACTTCATCTCTGCTCTGGTGTGATGCAAATTGCCTTGGCTAAGGCATTTTAGTGTTTTGGGCCCAGGCTTACTTATGTTTAGTGATACCATACTTTTTCTAAAAAAAAAATATCCTAATTTGAGTGGGTTTGCTTCCAAACTTCTTTGTACTAGGTTCACATTTGCCACTAACTTTTAGATACTTTTTGCAGTTTTCACAAAGACTGAAGTCAGTTGTTGGTTCATATTTCACACTTGGGAATGACAGGATCAACAGGAAAACAGCTATCTGGCACATACATTAGTGGCCTGGAAACGTTCTGGTCTAATCCAACACTTTCTATCAGAGCTTTTTGTTTTGGGTGTGAGCTATTGCAGAGATTGCTCCATTGCTGAAGCCATCGGGAGCCCAAAGAACACACATTACATAGCACTGGAAGTCATCTGGTTTACAGGTAAGAGCCATTTGAGCCTCCACCCAGCTCTCCATAAGCACAAGATCAGACCCTCTGCCAACTGCAGAGGGAGGGTCTATAACCCCACAAAACCAGAGCCAGCACAGGCTGGCTGGCCTCCCCATTTTTGAGGGTGCCTGGAGAATAACTCAGGCATGTAATCAATTGGTCCTAAGCCCTGCCTCATAGTAGTATATGATCATGATTTGAGCAATCACGGTATATTTAAGTAGAAGCAAGTATTTGTGTCAAGATCAAGTGTCCAACCACAAATATCTCGTGGAGAAAGTGATATTCCAGTTTCTTTACTGACGCATTGATTTCTCGAGTAAAGAAATCCATTCTGTCAGCCCTATAAGCACTTTTTGTAGCCCTACACCGTTGCCAGGCCTCATTTCCCCATTCCTTTTAATTACACCATGCCACAATTTAACAGTAATCAGCAAGAGACCTTGCAGAGAGGCAGCCACCCTTCAGGGTAACTTTGAGGGGTTATAAACTTGCAAAGACCACTTTTATCAACACTGAGTGTAATACATCTCAAGTTAGGAGCCTTCCAAGTCTTGCTGAGCTATTCTATTTTCCAGAAAGCAAACGACTTTGAAACGTTCTCTTTATCTGACACAGTTATCTGGCATCTATTTACATGCAAATATAATAAAGTGGTATTTGCAGGTAAAGACAAGATCACTCTAACCTAGCTGTCATGGAATTGGTTTCCTCTTAGCAATCTTTTTTTTTTTTTTCCTTTAAATAAAATTATTCTAAAAATATTTTAGCAGATCCTTGTTGAACAGGCCAGGCCAGTCCAGTGAGTCTTGGAAAGGGAAACGGTACCAGACAAACCACTTTGGCTAAGGTAACCTGGACAGATGAATGGCTGATCTATCTTTAGGCTGATCCAGTTTCCATCAAGTTCAAAATAAGGAAAGGCAAACCAAGGACATCCTTCCCCTCTCATCATTATACATTTACTTTATTCAGCACAGTCCTCCCCTTATGCCTCCATGGAAATATATATTAAATAGCCTAAGTTTTCCAACCATAATAATTCACTTGTAAACTTCTAGGAAATTCCATTAGTACAAGCTCTCCTTTAATTTAGCTGCACAACATCTGGTGAACACAACAATAGCATCACTCAGAAAAAAACTTTCAAATTGATCTTCTAGTAGGTTTTTAGGGAAGATGGAGGGACACCGTGGGAGAGCCAAACACTGATCAGCACATAGCAAAAGTTGCAAATCACCCCAGGAATTCCAGGATGATTAAAACCACTTTATAATTTTTTGTCTCCAATTTAGGACAGCTGATATAATTGGTAGCATGAGGAAATAGCCTGATTGGTCAAAAGTAATACAAAGCCTTGTGTACAAAGGGCCAGTTTTGCTCCCATTGAAATAACTGACAAAACTCCCCTTGTCTTCAATAGGGTGTAATTTAGACTTTTAAGTCTTGTTGATGGCGTGGTTTGAAGGTTTGCCATAACGCCTTCCTTTACATCCTTATGCTCCTGAAAACACCCACACACAGATAATATACATGGTGGGACTGGGCCAGCTTCCACTCCACCCCTAGTAGTATTGCACAATTGTCCCATCCTGTCCTGCTGTTAACTGACAACCTCTGTGTTAAATGCTTTTTCACTACAACTATAATTTATTCATTATTGCTAACTTAACCCACACCAGCCTGAGGAATTCCAGAGTAATAGCGCAATTTGAGCTTACATCTGATCCAACCTCCCAGCTGCAAAAAAGAAAACAGCTCCACGTTCCACACAGTTCCTTTAAATACCACACTAAAATGATACAGAAATATGAATTAATGTTTCTATGCTTATCTGTTCCTTCAGTGCTTGTTCAGTCTTCCTGGCTAGGACAGTTCCATATACATTTAAAATATCAATCTAATCTGCCCAAAGAGCTATTGATTTATCAGCTCCATCTCGGTGTCGCTATTGAATGTCTTCAGAAATCTGCCAAATATGTCTATCCTTGCCACTACTTCTATCAGTCCTCTGGCCTCAATGTCAGCTCATCTATTGATCTGAAAGCAGTTCTGGTCTTCCAGTTTACTAGCTCTCTCTCCTCACTTCATATTGTAGGTGCGCTCGTAACTGGTGCATAAAATTTAAGGGTAATACTAGCGCTCCCTCCCCAACAACATTCATCTTAACAGCCCACTTCCTCTGAAATAAAATTTATGCAATAAAACCAAAAGGGGGTGGGGGGAAATGAAGAAAGAGAGTAATTTTTAAAATATATGTGAAATAAAGAAGGAGAAAGTGTATCTTCCCCCTAGTGTATATTCTTATTATTAATTTCAGTGAGTATTTTGAAGAGTAGCCTATATTTGCTGGGGATTCAGTTTCTACTAAAAGTCAAAAGAAGTTCAGAACTTCCTTCAGGCTACCTCGTACAATTTCAGCTCTGTGTGCTAGAGCCGATCCCATCCTCTCGCCATTACCCTGACCCAAGGCCCTTTGTCTAGAAATCTCTTGAGATATATTCATCTTTCTGTCCACACGCTACATTTGTAGATCAATTCTGAAAAGACACTTCTGCCACAATGCATGCAAAATATGCAAAAAATGTACTCAATGACAACTTGAGTGATAAAGAGTCACCCATTCTACCAGCAATTGGCTGCTATTTGTAAATGCAATTAATCTATAATTAATGATTATTCCCCGCTTGCCAATGTGTTCCAGTCACCTATTGCTTATCTAACAAACTTCTGCAAGCGCACAAGGCAGGAAGGGGAGCTGTCATTTGTTTCCATCTGAAAGTGAAGTCAGTGACATCTGGAAACTTGACACAGCGGTACAACGCGGCAATCCCCAGCAGAAATTGAACGGCTCCCATTTACAGGACGTCTTTCATACATTGTTCTGCTGATAACAGAGAAGTGACTCAAGGAAGCAGCTGACAGGCAAACAAACTTAGCTTAACCTCTCTTTCCAAATTCTGTTTTAATGTTCAATTCTTGGCTTCATTAAGAGTCCAAAGTCTTTTGAAACTTGAATTCAGTTGACCAGATTTTTCAGTAGTGGGATTTCCTATGAGCAAATGCCATATGAAAGCAGACTTCATTTCAAGGAACAGTTTCACAAGCCTACTAATTATTCTGCCTGCAAACACTGAGAGGGGCAACAATCACTTGGGTAATCTCCCCAACAGCCTTGTTACTAGAAGAACATGCACTTTGGGGAATGCAAACTGTTGGTGTAACCACTGTGTTTAAGAACAGCAAGGACTGTGCCCTACCATGTCTTTTTGGGGGACTAAATAAACCAAAAAGTACCTGGAGCTGTTGGAACACTTTTTAAAGCAAAACAATAAATTTGATTAAATTATAGAACAAATACTTATAAAAGTGAAAATTAATCAACTTCTGTTTCTAAGACCGATTGAACAACTGCTTTTACTATACTGAAATGTAACGCTCTCGGGAATTAACTGTGAAATGTACTGTTGGTATTCAGTTTCATCTATGTGTATTTAGATTTTGCTGATAAAAACATCGACTATGGTTATTGTATTCAGGTCTGTGTTTTTTCATTTTTTTTAAACCATTTAAGTTGTACTGATAAAAATTTTAATGAACTCAGTTATACTTGTACAAAGATTACTTTCTCTGGTATAATTATGTCACTATGAATATAGAATTGAATACATCTTCAGAAAGCAACCTTATCTAACTGTACCTGTAGAGGATTCAGGACTTAAAACTGTAGCTGTACGTTTAAAGCAGTATGGTTTTCTAACACAGGCAAGGCTGTAAGCTGTATTTATAAGCTCTGCCCTCTGCAGAAATCCTGAGCTTCATTGGGTTATACACAGAGCTCTTTGCAGGACTGAGGTCTCCATAAAGTAGTTTATATACATAAATAGAAAGCTGTTTGCACAGAATCTTGCACTCAGCTTCTTTACGCAAAAGGAAGCCACAGAGGTTTGACTGGTCCTAAACTGTGTCTTAGCGCTGCTTTTCTTCAAATAATTAAAAAAAAAAAAAAAAGGGGGGGGGGGGGAAGTGGGTGGAAGAAAAAAAAAAAAAAAAAAAGGGGGGCGGGGGGGGATGTGGTTGAAAGAAAAGGAATTATAACAATATCAGCAAAAGTCAGCTTTGGATTAAAAGTAAAAGGTTTGATGAATTTCAACAACCCCTCTTCATGACCACACAGGAAAATAAGAAAGCAGAATCTACTCCTCGTGCTTTGCTGTTCAACAGAGCAAGTTTTTATCAATACAGAGTTACAGGGAAGAGTATTTTGGTATCCGGGAAAGGTCTGGCCTAGAAGGGAAACTGTCAGAGAGAACAAGAGGTGTCTAGTTATCTCAGTAACAGTGACCACCTACTGCTCCCTCCCTCCCATGAGAAGCATAGTACTAAAGTGGACCAGACCCAGACTTCTTCGAACTGCTGACTGTACAGTGGATAATCCAGCAACTAAGACAACCAAACAGCCACGACATAGTATCTACCTGATTCTGTCACGGGATGTATTGCATGTTTATACCACTTGCTTTCTTGCCACTTCATAGAGACTTATATCACAGGACTCATGTATTTGATGTACCCCTGGGTGGCTCCTCTGGCTCTTCAGATCAGTTACTGCTTCAGAACTGAACTCCATCACCTGGAAGGAACTCTGGATTTCTTTAGGCATGTCAGCAGCCTGCTCCACCATCACCACCCCTCCGCTAAAGTCCAGAGAGATGACCCCTACAATCTAGCATATAACTTGTCTGGGCATATAATGAACCCTAAACAGAGGAAAATTTGAATGACGTTATGAAAAAAGAAGTGTCCAGAAGATAAATATTTACATTGCATTTACAGTACAAGGAAATAAGTGGTTAATAACCAAGTTGCTCTATCTTCTGTGATCATAAGTCATAGAAAGTGGAGAAGGAATTCAGAAAACAAAAGCTTCAAGGTGTCAGCAAAATAGAAAGGGGAAAAGAAAAACAAGCAATAGTAATCAAGGATTTCAGATCCACAGCCCAGGCAAGAGTCTGGAGCAAAAGGATGTGTTGCACAAACACATGGAGAACCACTCCTGGAAAAGGTTCCCTTTGATAGTTTATTTACAAACCAGAATCACAGGTGTTCTACCTTTTCAAAACTTGCTCTTCTGCTCCTGCTGGGCATGAGAGAGGGGGAGCAGAAAGCCTGGTCCCACAAGGAAGCAGAAATGCTTGGCTCTTCTCTGAATACACTCAACTACATACAGGTCCAAGTCAGAACTCCATGTTTGTGAAAAGGTTTCATGGAAGATGTTTAAATATTTGCTTTTTTAGTCTTTGTGGTTTATGACACCCACTTAGAAAATGGAAAACAACATTCTTTCCCCCTTTTCCAAGCATGCATACTACTAGACTCTCAGACACAGGGAGCAGGGCTGCCCACAGGAACCTCGATCCTATTCCTGGTTCTCCCCTTGGCTGACTACACACATCCATTGCAGTCAAAGGTAGAGTGCGAGCAGCACAGCGATGCAGGAGGGCACACCTCTGCCCAGGCTGCCTGCCCAAGTCTTCTCCAGGGCGCCGAGATGCCATTGCTGCCTACAGCGAATCTGTGCTCCCACATCGTATCCTATAAGGAAAGGCTACCAAAGGCCCGTTTGACAGATGATAGACTTACATTCAGAAGGTGGCAGAGAAGCTTGTGGCAGAACTGAAATCTGAAACTAGGTTACCCAAGCCCAAAGTTTATATTTGCTGCTGCATCATCTTTCCATTGTACTAGCTAAACTTCCTCAAGTCACTTCTCCTTTCTGTTTTTAGTCTGGCAACTCCAAAAAGGGAATACAGTTCCTTGAGATATACAACTAACAAAAGAGGCAGCTGCCCCAGAAAAAACTGAAGGCATCTTTGCATAGGATAAACCTTTTGTTTATCTTTGTATGGATTGTAGGACTTGGTAGGAACATGCCCCAGGTGAATTACCCTGTTATTGTAAGGTAATGCGGCTAATGCTGCAAACCTGATTGGACATGAGTACAATCAATAGAGATAAGCAGAAGCAGCAGCCAGATTTGTTGAATAAATGAATTCTTGCAAGTTACTTGCTCAGCCGCTCCATCAATGACAAAACTCCCATCGATTTCAGTGGGAAGTAGGATCAGGCCCTGATTTCTGACACTGCTGATATCAGGATTCTGTTACCTAACAGGTGATACAGAATTAATTAGAATTTTAAAAATAATTAAAAAGAAATTTCTTTCTCTACCCCCAAATTTCCATGGACCACTGCCCTACAATTAATCATCTCTATGTCGTGGTTTAACCCCAGCCAGCAAATAAACCCCACGCAGCCGCTCGCTCATTCCCCCCCG
>NW_009217450.1:115160-122705 GCF_000690835.1 Fulmarus glacialis
CCCCCCCGGCTGTGCTCCCCCCCTGCCCCAGCTTCCCCTGCACGTGGCAGGGCATGGGAGGCCAAAAAGAGAAACCAAAAGTCTCCCTGGTGCCAGCACCACCCAGCAACAACCAAAACATCAATGGGCCATCAACGCTCCTCTCATACCAAACCCGAAACGCTGCACACCCCCCAGCTACTGGGAAGAAAGTTAACTCTGTCCCAGCCAGAACCAGGACACTGTTATTAATCTTTCCCCCAAACTGTAAAGCAACAAAGCAGAATGGCAGTGCAAGCATTCCTGTTAAGATCTTACAGCCCTCATTAGTAAACTTAATAGAGGCATTGAAATATTTCAGGAGTGTAGTAGGTTACAGACTAAGGGCTTTCCTTTGGGTGTAATTTTACGTTCTTGCTTCACACAAAAGTAATGTATTTATTCCAGGGCCTTTGTCTTTTTGTTTGGTTGTTGTTTTTTTGTTTTGTTTTGTTTTTTTTAAGCACTCAGTTATGCTTCTTTAGTGGTATCTGCAAACTGCTAACACAGGGCTGCCCACTTTATCAGCCAAAAGAGAAAAAGAGAAATTAAACCCAGGATTCATCAACTTGCATAGTGTGAAGATTCACTCCCTTACCTTACAGGTCAAGTATCCTCGGGACTGGAGAAATCTTGACTTGTGCCCTGAAACTGCTCCTTCCACAGAAGCGGGAGGCCAACACAGACAATAGCCATGGGCTTAAGCAAGCAAACAGCCATTTACCTTTGTAGACATAGCTGTGTGGAGGGATAAGTTATACCCCTGTTTAAATGGGCATAAACCTAGAACAGTTCAAGTTTCTCTAGCTTTCTGTCTTTGCCAATGAAAACAAGTCCAGACTATGAGTGCTTGCACATCTTGCTGTAAGTAGAATGGCACATTTGGATGAAAAAGAATGTAAAAGAAGAGAGGTTATTATTAGTACCTGCCCAGCTGATCACTAACTGAATAAGAAGGGGATGAAGTAAAGCCACGTAATTTTGTCAGGAGAGAAAAAGAAACCTCAGAGAGAAAGTTCCAAGTCATAGTTCAGAATACAGCTTCACAAAGAGAGTCTTGAAAGCACTCTCCTCCCACTTATAACTTCTCTCTTGCTGATGAAAAAGCAACTCTGTAGCAACTGTAGAAATCGACCCCCTGGAAGATCAAAGTTAATATACTTTTCAGCTGTCTAACACAATGCCAACGACCAGAACAAACCTGGAGTTAACATGGAATCCCCAAGCAACAGGAGGCAAGAGGATGCAGCAGATGCACAGGAGTAACAGAGCACTGAAGGACCACCAGTGTGTTGGATGGACAAAACAAGACAACTGTCTTACTGAGGAGTCTTGCATGATCAGAGTAAACCTTCACTAAAATACATTTAGTATTATTGCATCAAATGCTGCAGTTGATGAAAAATAAGCTTAGGGCAGACATTTCAAAATAGCTCTGCATCAGCCAAACTGTTCCTAAGTCTGTGGTAGAATTTGGCTAAAGGTGAGCATTTCTGATAATGTTTTGACATTCATCAAAGGATTTTGATCTACCTAACACTAGAAACCTAAATTTTGGTACTCATTTTAATGCCGTTTGACATTTCCCTCATTCTTTTATTGGTTTTTCTTTTTAAGTTATCAGATCTTGCTTAGAAAAAAATCATCTGGAAGCAGTGTGAGTGTGAAGTAAATGGGGTACAAAAATAGAGGCCAATAACATACTTTGTACTATCCCTGGGGCACAAGGAGATGTGTCCAGCAGTGTTTGGATTAAAAATAACATTTTAAAGCAATATGAATAATCCAAAACCATCAAAATGCAGTTACTTTAATTCACAGTTTTAATGTATTTATTTATTTCAATTAGACCATGATGGCTTTAGTCCATTACCTAGTTAATAAAGTGAATTAGATATCGTTAGTGCAGCAGTTAGCAGTAGTGCTTTCTATTTTTCTAATAGTGTCCAAGATCTATTTGTCAGGAAAGTGGTGCTGTTTGCATGGAGAGATTCAGTAACAGTCTGACATGTGTTTATAATGTGATGGGTCACCTTTTGATTCTTTTCTTCCCCCTAGAAAGGGACCAACTCTGAAAGCAATTCCACTGTTTCAGAGAAAGTAATTCTTTAAGGATTAAGCATGATCAGCCAGGACTTTTGAAAACACATCTGTTTTTGTCTACACAAAACAATATTCTATTCAAGACACTGTTAAATGCTATTCACTGCCTTTCCTCCGACACGGACTGCTTTCTACAATATACTGGAACATCAGAAAGGTTTTGCTCCAGAACAGGTGTTATCTTTCTGAGAGTTTGTAAACAGTCTTATCTACACACTCACACTGGAGGGGAAACCATACAAAACCAACAGGATCTGAGTAAAATCTACAGTTGCAAGAACTCGGGCTACTTGAAAGAAGTCCCTATACAAAAATCATGGAGATGCATGACTTTCTACACAGCCACACTTAATATATTGGGCTTTTGTTTAGCTTCTGGAACGCAACACTTGGTTATACTAGAAAACAGATACTTCCTCTTTTTTTCTGAATGAAAGACTTCTTTTGAGAAAAAATTTTACAGTAGAGATACAGTTCAGTGTGTAGAAAGTGATGGACAAAAGTAGTACTCTCCACCAGGAACAAGAGGATATAGGAAAGGCTTTACGTAACATAATCATGTATATAGGAAAGGAAACAGAATTTAGACAAGAGCTTGAAAATGTTATGACAATCTTTCCCAGGCTGAATTTGCACATTTTGTAAATTATGCTTATTTCTTCAGACACCCTATTTACATGCTGTTTCCTTCTTTTTAATTATTATGCACTCAACACATGAACAGTTCCTTTGCATTTACCTTTTTCTTGGGAGTGCAAGAACTTGAAATGGGCTCAGAGGTCCTTGATGGAAGTCGCATGTCTTTTCTGTTTGTTTGTCTCTCTTAATGATCCTCCTTTTTTAGCTTGTGTAGACACAGACAAGATGGAGAGGGGGAAAAAGAAAAAGCTCTCATTTCTCTCCACCTACCAGATTCTTTGGAACATGAAAACAACATTAAAAATTGATCTATAACCTGTAGATTACCAAGAACTATAGAGAGTGGATGTGAGTTTTCTCTCTATCATCCACCCTACAGCCTTGGGAGAGTCCATGCCATTTCTACCCCTTGTGTGCCAGTTCATGAAGTCTCCCTCTGCTTCTTTCTCTATACACTCTCACATCCACACACGCTCAATTTTGCCCTCTGAACTGAAGCAATGACCCATTCCTTGTGATTAAATTAGCGTAAGTAATAAGATATCATAGAGCTGATTGATTTCCCCAGCAATAGTTATTAACCAGCTCAATTCAGAGGAAAGCAGAGCCATTATTCTAAACATTGATTCCTGAACAGGACTGCAGGAGAGGAGCGTGCATGCAAACAAATCTCAATCCAAAAACAGAAAAAGGGGAGGCTCCCAGTCCCAGCTGTCTACACAAAATCAGTTTCCCCTTAGAGAACAAGAGACATGTTCGGTGATAAAAGAGGACTATGTGAAAGATGTGCTAAAGTTGCCACAGTTAGGAATTTGGTTCAAGGCAGCAGAGACTGAAATTTGTTTCACCCTGGCAGTAGCCATTTGGGAGTTTAGGCTAACCAAATTGGGGAGCTTCACCTATTTTCTCATGGCTGACTCTTCTAGTAATGGACACAGCTGGCACAGCTGCATCTCTCCGAGAGCCTCAGTTGATCCAATTCAGCATATGATCATCCAAACACAAAGACACTTGGCCTCTGAGAACACCCGATTAAATACCAAGCTTACTGTTCACAGACTTGCCCTCTCTTTTTTGCACCCAACTCCTCCAGCTTTTTTTGTGATCCAAAAACTTGTTAGATCCCTCCTTCTGCCTTCAGCTTTATTTCTCAGCTGCTTTCTGCAGGATTTCATTCCACACATCACCACAGTATGGGTGACTGTGGACTGAATTCTCCATTTCACTGTAAAGTAGCAGTGTTGGCTCTCCAAGTCAAGAAGCCCAAATTCTTCTGTAGTATTCAAGGTCCAAAGATAAAATGCCAGTCTTCTAGCTTATATTCAGAGCCAGAAGACAACTGCTTTTGATCTTCCTCTCAGTCTTTCAGCATCATTATTTCACCTGCTTGACACCAGTGTGAGGAAACCCACAGCCACTTTTCTTGGAGTCCTCAATGCCAAGACCTCACCAAATGTGGAAAGACCACATCAGCACATACAAGCTCTTCTGCTTCCCACAGATGCTGCATTGAGTCTCCTGCCATCCTGCTGCTTCCAGGACTCAAGCATCCATCCCATTGTAGACAGGATAGCAACAACCTCTCCTTGTCAGGGCCATGCTTCACCTCTGAGAAGCTGCCACGCATCCCACAGTTCTCCACAGACCAGGTTATAATCACCATTGGCTTCTCTAGTGAAGCCTCACCAAGATTCAGCATGGAAATTATACTCTGGAAGGTCACAAGGCCCTGAGAACCGGGAAAGGCCTACCTTCTTACAGGAGAGATACCCAGATCTCTCTCACACAGCTACACTCTGAACTCTTTCAAAAAAGAGAACATTCAAGCCATAAAACCTTCCTGCAACTGATAGTATGGTTGCCAAAAGGTAGAAGCCAGAAGAGTGAGAGACACTAACTCACGGCACCAAATAGAACACATTTCCCTTCTCACATCAGTCTTCTTGTTATCACAGCTAGAACAGAAGAGGAAGGAGTCTAGATGTAGTTTCAAAATAAAGACATAAAAACACCACTGGGCCACGGGTCTATCAGGAAGGGATTCAGGGAAGAGCACCAGAAGTGGGAGAAGGCATGCAGTGATGCTGGTTCTAGAGAACCAAAAACTCTCTAAGCTTTTGACCAGAACATGGGCTTCCTGAGCGTGGAGGATTTTATTGTGTTTAATAGCCCTATCGGGATTTTTCTTCCATGAAATAATCTAGGAGCTTTTTGAGTCCATGTGAACTTTTTAGGATCTGTGACATGCTGTGGCAAAGAGTTGCACAACTTAAATCTTTTTTGAAGAACAATTTGTATCTGTTTATTTTGAACTTTTACAACGGCTTATCTCATATGAAGCCCTCCTGGTTCTTGTAAGGCAGCTAGAACTTACTATGTGGGGGGGAAAGGCAAGTATATTAAGTGACATAAAAAATACATGGTGTGGGTAACCTCAAGAAAGTAGACTGGTATAGACTACAGGAAAAAAAACATGGTAGAAGTCAAAGGAAGTTCGTAGAGCCAGTGAATGAAGCAGTCATACATTCAGGCTATTAGAAACACTAAATAGCAACAAATAGCCCCACAGTAGTTCAATTATACTGCCATCAGTTTCAGTTCTGGTCCAAATAGCTCTCTCGTCTTTTAGAATTCGAAATGAGATGTATTACACTTTAAAGAATCTGTGTGAGTGTATGTGTGCCTATGGGACTTTTTCAAGTCACTTATTTGTCTGAATGCCATTGATTTTTCTCCTAATTGTTATTCACTATGCTAATTTCCCTCACAAATCTCACATGCTATTGATCAAAAAGTAATAAACTCTCCAGCAAACAAAACAAGCATTATTGCAATGTTGGGAAAACATCATTTAATATCAATACCATATTTACAATTATCTTTAACCCAAATTTCACCCGCGATGCAATGCATAATCAAAATCAGAGAGCTACAGGCAAAAGGGTAATATTAAAAGACTCCCACTAGACTATTTTCTAGTAGATTATAAGAAGAAAGGCTGAAACAGGACAATCTCAAACAGTTTAAGATATATAGTTAATGCTATAAATAAATGCTTCTGAATAAAGTATAGCCTCCCTAATCTGTCTCCCTTCTTCTGTTATTTGGAGACAGTCACCATGAAGATAAAACAGAAGTAAAGGCAGCATCAGTATCTGTGCCAAAATATCAACCTATGGAGGATCAAGCCTCATTTAAATTGTGGTTTCTGCATTTCATTTTATTTTGTTGATAAGGACATACTGGATTCGATCCAGTTTCCAGTACATGTCTGCTGATTTTCCTCCTCCTGAGTGGTAATGGTAGTAGCAACTAAGTGGTAGCAATTTACGATCATTGCAGTCCTGAATCTTGTTCCAAACATTATGAAATCCCCCAAAATACCAGTCTCCCTTTTACCCCCATAATTTTCTGGATTTTGTCTTTAGTTTCTTATTTTCTTCACGTTAGCTTGAAAATCATTGCTCCTTTTCTTCTCTAACATACTTTCAATGCAAACTCTAGGCCAGTTACTGCAAAGTCAATGAACTCAACCTGGTATAACGTAAGTACAAAGGAGAAGATCATGTCCTGTAGGGGACCAGAGAACTATTCCAAATTTGGATGGTTAAGCCAGATTTTTATTAATCCAAACAGAACACATTCAGCTCTTCTTTTGTTTCCTCTATCCCCAAAGTATTTTTTGGTAGAAAATCAACTGTTCATGCTTCAGCCTACTGTGTATTTTTTTGATGAAGCCAGATGGGAACTTCAGCCTGCACTGGATATAGTGAACTGGGTTTGCTGACTGCAGACGAAAAGGCATCACTGGAGGCAGATCATAGAATCACAGAATAGTTTGGGTTGAAAGGGACCTTTAAAGCCCATCTAGCCGTGGGCAGGGACATCTTCAACTAGACCAGTTGCTCAGAGCCCCGTCCAACCTGACCTTGAATGTTCCCAGGGATGGGGCATCTACCAGCTCTTTGGGCAACCTGCGCCAGTGTTTCACCACTCCCATTGTAAAAAATTTCTTCCTTATATCTAGTCTAAATCTACCTCTTTTACTTTAAAACCATTCCCCCTTGTCCTGTCACAACAGGCCCTGCTAAAAAGTTTGTCCTCATCTTTCTTATAAGCCCTCTTTAAGTACTGATAGGCCACAATGTCTCCCTGGAGCCTTCTCTTCCGCAGGCTGAATAACCCCAACTCTTTCAGCCTTTCTTCATAGGAGAGGCGTTCCATCCCCCTGATCATTTTCGTGGCCAGATATATAACAAATTTTAATAGGTTGGAGGGTAAGGCAGCTAGACAAGAGCAAGCACACACAACTGGATGCTGTTGGACCAAGACACATAGTTGTGGGGAATTCAAAATCTGATTGTAGTCCCAGAAGATATCTTTATTTGGCATCATGGCTCATCTTTATTTTAAACATAAGCATGGTCTCTCATATTTGGGTCTGAAACTTCAAAATTCATAGGGTTTGGATCAAATGTTCCAGTTCAGTCCTACTCCAAGGGAATCTAAGGTTCCCAGTTATTTTCCTACAGTTTTCTCTTCCTGCCCTCTCTGGACAGTTTAAAATCTATCTTTTACTAGTCCAAGCACACTCAGATTCAAAGATATTATTTCCAAGTTGCATATTTCCAAGAGCTACATGTCACAGAACGTGACGAACACAGAAATCTGTAGCGTGGGTGGATTTGTGAAAGAAGAGCTTTTGAGTGTGGCCTGCCATTCAACTCTGCACCTGGCAAAGAGTGAAAACAATCCCAGCAAGCCAACTAAAACAAAACAAAAAGC
>NW_009217450.1:122720-146200 GCF_000690835.1 Fulmarus glacialis
AGGGCAACTCTTGCCACAACGCTCCTAAAGTTTCACAAATCCCACATTCCCTCCAGCTGCAAGAGCAGCCAGGTTTCTGTCACTAACCGAAGCCACCAGCGTTTGTGTGACTGGCCATCTCCCGAATGAGGATTATTGAGGTAAGGGGCCAGTTCCCTCACTGGTGTAAAGTGGCATCATGCCAATTGCGACATACCAACTAAGGATCCAGTCCATGGTTTTTTGCATCTTAATAGGCAGACACAGAATTATTTTGTCTCTGCAATTATTTCTGACTAATTTCTGCCATTATACCTCCTTGCATCCAGCACACCCCTGGGGAAAAGTAGATGATTTCTCTGGTGATATCAAACTAAGGCGCCAATCAAAACAGAGGTTATTAACATAACACTGAAAAATATCTCTAATTAATTTCATAATATTTGAAATTCACATTCTGCTCCACACACACCCACTTCAGTAGAATTTTGAAAATAAGTCAATTTTTGGAACAATCTGCAAAAAACACTATTAATAACATTCAGTAAATTGATGGCACACCCTTCCTTGAATGGCTATGTTCACTCCTCACTCCATTTCAAAACCAGATGTAACGGAAATAAGCAGCCCAAGAATGGACAAGGAAAGGTTTTAGATTCAGGGAAAGACTTCCATATGATATTGGTGAAAAGACTTGATTTAGTGAGAAGATCAGGAAGAGTGAGCAGCAGAGAGCATAGCACATATGTTCTTTTTTACCCTTATAACGCAGAAACAAAGGAACATCAGGTAAAGATGAATGAAAACAAATTCAAAACCAATAAAAAAAAAGAAATTCTGTTTCTTATGCAGCCCACAACCAAGTTATGGAGCTGATTGCCTCATATAAAATATCACTGATTTAAGTGTTTATAAAGATCCAAAAAGGATTAGTCATTGGCATTGATAATCAAAACAATAAGTTACAACAAAAAGATAAAAACATGGTTGGGCACATGCCAAGTATTAACTGCCTGAGATAAAAATACCTCATGTGCAAAATACAATTCCACAGTTGTAGGGTATCATGTAGGGTTTCTTCTGAAGTGTCTTGGCTGGCTACTGACGGAGGCAGGATATTGGACTAGAAGGCTTATGGATCCGATTTGCTGAGGCAATTTGTAATTTCTTATTTAGTGATTCAGAGGGCAATAGGTAAAGTAGTGTGGTGGTGCCAGTCAGGGAGTCACTGAAACAGGTACTAAGAGCTTTTTGAGCAAAGATGTCAGTGAATAAGGATTAGACACCTGAAAACGAAACATTCTTTTTTGGTGGAAAAAAGGAGTCATGTAATGGAGGAAGCTGAGGAATGTTTGCTGCTCAAACTGTGTCCAGCACACAGACAAACACAAGATTTCTGACTCCTGGCACCTTTTGCGTGCACTAAAACTAAATAAGAATTTGTGGCTATTCAACTAGTGCATGCAGAAAGCCTACACACACACACACACACACCCGCCTTCTCCTCCACAGCAAAAAATCCGTATCTCTGGTTCTCAATTTCATTTCCAGAAAAACGGTGTCAGGCTGCCAAAAGAAGGAAAAACTAAAGATGGGCTGCAAAGTTTCTCTGTCCTGCAGAAAACTGAGATTAAAAGAAAAAAATGTATATATATCTCAAACTAGTTGTGCAGTGCAGAAGAGGACATTCTGCATTTTTTCCTTGAGAGTTACAGAAAAAAACAGTGCATAACCTGGTGGCCAGAGCATTTTCCACAGATACAGAGACTTAGGGTCATGTCTTTGTTCTGCCTGATTCAATATCTGATCAACTAGGTTCTCATTTCAGTTAAAATCCCACTTTTTCCAAGATACCTCTTCTAAGAAAAATGTCAAATGTCATCAAAACTGTTAAGCCCTTGGAAAAAGTTTGAAATTCAGCAAAGAATTTTATTTCAAAAACAAGGCTTTCCTTCAAACAGATAGCAACTAGCTTTCATGAGGACAAAAGCTCTGAAACACCACTCAAATATTTTGCTTTTCTTTCTGCACCAAATCCAGATACACCAGAACACTGTAACTATTCAGTGTGACAACTTTTGCTTAGCTTAACAGCTTGTTCATCTTCACTACTGTTCTCTCCAAATTACTATGGGCTAATAGGACATGATCAACAACAACAAAATTAACCTAATCAGTGAAAGCACCACCAAAAAGCCCTCACAGAACTCATCCTGAGATTTGTATTTATGAAATGACACAAGTCCCTTTTTATTTTTCTAGTTACGGAGGCACCTCACAGCATAGGGTGAAAGCAACTTAGTATATCAGAATCATCTTCTTGATCAAACTTTGCTATATACCAGTTCAATTTATGAGCCTTCCTTAAGCAATCAGAGATTGTCATTACGAGACGTTATTCACCAAATGGTTCAAATAAACAAACACTGTCTGGATGAAAACAGTTTGTGGTAACTTTTGCTTTAAACATTCAGTGTGTTCAGCCACTGAGGGTTATTCTTAAAGCTGGATTTTGCTCAGCAATGCTGCTATCACCTAGTCGCAGATGATAAAGTAAATGGTGAAAAGAGCACTCCCCCCTTTTTATCAGCACTTCTGAGGCATGTCCTTTTGTAGCACAGAATATCCCAGCTGAAGAGTTAGTGTTGAGATGAACACACACCAGCTCTTCCCATTCGTGCCACTTCCACTGTTAGCAAGTGAATAATAGGAGTTCTTTTTTTTTTTCAAAGTGACTCCCAGTTACATTGTAGTCAAGCTTACAAGTAAGGCTTTTTTACATTTGGCACATCTGGTAAAATAAAAAAGATCCAAAGCTACTTATAAATTCATGACAAATTAGCATGGAATAATTTTTAGGGCTACATTCACAAATGCAGAGGAAGAATAATAGATGGTGACACTTATTTCTATTCAAGAAACCCCTGCTAGGTTAAGGTGCTCAACAGGAACCTGGGAGACATCTTGGCTTGTCTACCTGAAGGAACATGAACTGTCAACTCTCACCACCCAGGACAGTACCCTATCTCCTGCGTTACTGGGTGGTTAGTACGGAAAGTTCTCAGTCTTTCTCATAGGATCTTGCCTCCTTGCATTAACAAATACGTTGTGTACCAAGAACTGCAGCCCAGGTGTCCCACTTGCTAGATGAACATTCTAAGCTTATGTTACAGAATGTGTTTTATACCCCTTATAAATAAAAACCCAGTGCTAGTAGAGGAAAGGCACAGCATTTTCCACCAAGCAATGGTTAAAGTACTCTCCCAGGAAGTAACATCACTTTCCCTGAAGCAGAGGAAGAAATCAAACATGGATCTCATGCATCTATTGTTCAGAAAGCCTCTCCTACCACAAATCTGTCCCTTCCAAGAAATATGCAAGTATTTCATGTCTTACAAAAACAGTATTGTTTTGAATGAAAAAATAAAGCCAGAAAAAATACATTATTTTTGCCTACATCCCAATCTAACCACACAAGGTTTTTTGGTATCCAAGACACAAGGTGCACTGGCTCCATGAGTGGAAGCAATGGTGCAGCTGTACTAATGCAAGACAGAAAATACCAGTTTTCCGAGTGAGTGTAGGTGGTCTTACTGCTTCTTAATTAGACGTGTTCCTCAGGAAACCCCAACCTTTCTTCTCCCCGTGTCTACAAAAAGTTGTGAGGATGTCTTCATGAATGTTTCCAGGATGAATGCATTCACATCAAAACACTTCCCTTTACTGTCAACATAAGAGAACATTTTCAAAAATCTGTAAAAGTCAAGGAAAGGGGATGCATCCACTTGTTTTCACTATACAACAGTGAACTAGACTACATGGGGCCAGTCAGAAATCATATTCCTTTGACTTCCCAAATTCTCTTGTCTCCCTTGCCTAGAACCTGTAACATGTCCACAGTCACCCTGGTACAGAGTTGTAGTTTTTTCTTACTGAACCAGCTTATTCTATTTTTCCACTCCCAATTCAGTCCTCCTTGGTCAAAAGTTATCTTCAACATAGCTTAATAGCAAGAAACATTCCGCAAAGGCTGCACAGCATTATTTTTTTCTTAACATACTGGGAAATGAAGTGTGTGGGTTTTGGATTCTAGGATCCAGACCATCTGTTAAACCTATCAGAGGTTTGAATTCTAATTTGCTGTTGATTTAAAAATAGTCCAGCATTACCCTGTCATTTTCTGTAAATTATATATTATTTAGTTTGCCATTTTTAAATATTATAGCATCTTCTTCTCTCTTCTCTTATGGTTTAATTTAGATTCCTTATCATCTGCACTAGTACCATTCTTCCCTCCCAGTAACTGATCCTCGCCTCTGTTCTATGCCAGGGAACCTACCAGACTACTCACAGGCTGAAAGCTCAAAAACTAACGCTAATGTTATAAGCTGAACACAACTTCATCACTGCTGCAAGACATCACCTCTGTATAAAAAGCAAAAACCAACAAAATTTTATTTATTCTGTGGATTTCATCAGTTTACCTACAGTCACCATGCTAATAATATAACTTGCAGTAACTTGTATTACTATTTAAGTGACCTGCAATTAAGGTATCACTGCCACTGTATTAAACTGACAAGCTTTGGAAAAGTTTTCCTAGAAAGCCTCAATCTGCATTTTTCAGAATTAAGGTGGATCTCATTCTCATATTTTATCTTTTGCAATGGATTCAGCACATAGCATCGTGGAGTCTGCCATGGTATTGTCTTCTCAGTCCATCCCCCAATGTTAAATGTGACCTATTTTCTCAGAATATAAACAAAAGGGCTTCAGCCCACCCCTAATGGGTATGCAAGAAGCCCGATATAATACTGGCCTTTTCTGCTGAAATGGCTATCGCCTAGAACAACAAAAAACAGATTGGTTTAGTTATATTGCAGATTACCTGGATGCTTCTGTAAAGCCTTACAGAAATTGTTTTTGTTTGTATTTACACACATCACAGATTTGAAAGTTGCTGTTTTCAAGCTCTGGTTGCAGCAGGAGACGAGGCAGGCTCATCCAGCAAACAGGAACAGAAACTGGGACTGATTTAGGTTTAAACAAAACCTGACACTGCAGTTCCCCACCAGCTCAGCTTAGTAAGGGATGATACAGCAGAGCTTTGTGAAGATCAGGACTTTTTACAGTTACTTGTTGTCTAATCCCAGCCAGGGAAAGACACACTCAAGGTCCACATTTGATAATCTTTCTGAAAACAGTGATGTATATAGATATTTTATTTCCTGGCACATTCCTGCCCCTCACTTCAGACACTTGGCCCGAAGGGCAGTATGTGCATGCTCTATCTTATTAATTATTTGTAAAACACACATGTCTAAAGCAGTGATTCTCAAACATGGCCAGCGTACAATAAATTTATTTCTCATTACTCAGTTGTATTTTAGTTTAGCTATCAAAACTGCAGCTGTCATGAATTTGTGTGGCTGCAGATGCAGCCACATTAAAAATGAATTGTGTACAGTGGGTTACATACAAGCAGATGCTGCCCCTATGAATTCACAGACTAAGCAGGACGATGGACAAACAGGTGAAAAAAAAGAACAAGAAGCAAGGAAATAGTAATCTAACAATTCTTGGGAGTTTATTTAAAACTTAAGCGGATTTTTTTTTCTACTAGTAATCAATCCCAAACTAGGCTATCTTGGAGTTATCATCCCTGCATGTGCAAAGCAACTCCACCTCTCAGGCACACTGAAACCAAACTCTAAACATCTGTGTAACATTCACTGTAGATAACTGACCTACTGGAAACTCTCTAATCCTCATGACAGTTCTTCCCCCAACATCTAAGTTTTCCTATTGCAGATGACTAAAAATTCAGAGATAATCACCAAAAATCAAAGTAAAGGGATGTTATTAGATGCAAAACCAGCACTACACCCCTCCACGCACTGAAATCAACAACTGCCCCAAGTGCTCGGTACCCCTAAAGATTTGGCGAATTTGTCTCATCGAAGTTTATAATGGTTTATAATGCAAAAAGTTTTTAATATCTTTAGAATTATAGATCTTAGTCCTTTAAAATTGAGAAGATCAAACATCACAGTTTCGTCCTCTTTTGTATGGCAGCCTTAGGAAGGACATGTTCATTATTACATGAAGTGTTTGGGGGATTACAACCAAGAACTATCATCTACTGACCCTAGCAAGGGGAATGCCAAAAATTCCTGCCACTGAGCCTGTTAGTCACAGAGTCTCTGGAGTGCACACAAAGACTGGTGCACCTACCAGAAGTTCAAATGACCATATTTTCCCACATAATTTTAAATCTCCAGTTACAGATTTGAAGAATCTAACTCATTCTTCAGCCACTTTCTCTTTCCACGTCATAAAAACACAACGCGATCTGACAGTACTTGTCCACGTTTAAGGAAGATGCATTTGGAGTCAGGACTGAGCCTTCTAGGAAATGTACCACAACAAGGAGTCAACGCGGCTGGCTCCTACAGCGCTTCGGTGAAGCTCATGTGACAAAATACATCTATACTGACAAAGAAATTACTAGGGAGAAATCACCAATGAAACAGTCATTTCACCCTGCCAATTCTTCCAGGGAATTAAAGACCAAGAAGGTAAACAGAAAAAACTAAAGGGGAAAAACCCAAACAAGAACAGTGCAGATAACAAGACCAGAGAAAACAAGCCATGCGGTGGTAAAACGGACAGTGGTAGCAACCTTCCCATTTGCTTCTCTATGACTTTACGACTTTCTCAGAGGGGTTTTAATTCCCTTCATGGATCAACTCAACGTTTCAGCAGCTTCTCCTAATACTTGATGTGCTGAACTTCAGCTGGACGCTGAAGCCTGGACACATGAAAGCCACAGCGACTGGCAACGCCGTGCCCCGGCTGCTCAGCCCGCCGGCACGCTGCAGCTGGAGCAAGCTCCAACAGCTGCCCCCGTCCTCATTCCTGAGCTGGTATTTGCTTAATGTCAGACACAGACACAAGAGGGCTGTGGCAACACATGGTGGTGGCCTCCGGCAGACTCTTTAAACCATAAGTGTACATTAAGACTTTGTTTTGGCCAGACTCTCATTTGGGTGGTTTATTTTTACTACTTTTTAATTACTCTAATTGAAGGGGGAATATTTCCCTTCATTTCTCCCATTTAGCCGTTTCACCTCCTCCCACCCGCTACTCCCTTTTTAAGCCTCTGCCTGCAAACACTGCTGTTAGTCATATTTCTGTGTTACGCTGAAGGCTGGTTGGGCCTTCCCCCTCCCTTCAATTCTGTTGGAAAATAGAGAACAGATAAATTTCATTAACTCCCTTAGCTTGTAGGTTGACACACCCTACTACTCGTAAACACAGGGATTAGCTAAGTCCTTCTAATAAACAGAAGAGCAAAAAAAAGATCTGTCCACTATTTGTTTAAGGGATTTTGTGTTTGCAAAGGAGAGGGGAGCATATGTGAGCAAACCTGCTATTTAGCCCTGACTGAAGGAGGGTGAGAGCAGCCCAGAACGAGAGAACGAGGAGAGAAAGGCTCTCCTCACAATCACTTGAACTTTTAAGAGAGTCCCTCCTACGTAAAGGCTGGCAATGATGCCCTGCACAGTCACCTTCACAATCCGTATAGACCAGCATCTTTGCAACTCTTGCAAACACTTAGCTAGAGCATTTTTTTGCTGGAAACTACAGCTAGAACCCAGACCTGCACAGTAGTCTTGGTAGGTAATTAACTGGACGGATTTCATTGCTTTTGTGCATGCATTCAACTAAACAGCACAAAGTAATGCTCCCCATTCTGGTAGATGAAAGAAGCCAAAATGCCTCTCCGTGCTCTCAGATCGTGTGGAAAGGGCAGGCTCTTCCAGAATTACTCGGGAAGCATTCAGCACCTGCTTCGCTAACGCAGAACAGGCTTCCAAATCCCCTGCAGATTTTTTGCTCAACATTTGATATCCATTTTTCACATCCAATTATTAATCTGCATATACTGAATTCTTTGGTTTCTGCAGATCTGCCTGATTATTTAAGCCCTGAAATAGGAAGGCAGAAAATGAGAGAGAAAATGAAGATCTGATTCCCAGATGGATGCTAAAACTGGGAGGGAGGTGGGGGCACACAGACTAAGTCATTATAATTCAGGATTTATTTCTTGTACTGCAGCCTTACTAAACAAACATTTGGATCAGAAGAGGCAGGGTAGTTTGAGATTTAGTAGTGATTTCCGTGAATGACCCTGATTTATTCCAAGTTCTCAACACTAAAGCCTCGCATTTCAAGGTCTTCCCCGTCCTCTGTTATTCAGGACCATTGGCCTCATTTTACATTTCAACTCTTAGAGGAAGAACCATACCTTAACAAATCTATCACTACTGATATAATGGAATGCCTTTTATTTTTAATGTCATCAGGATAGGTACTGTTGTAGGCATTCCCAAAAATAGGGAAAGTGAAGAAGTCTAGAAAATAATCTCAGAGATCGTTTTGTAAAAAGACACTTCTATGGATAACCTCAGGTTCTTCTGGCCAGGAGAAGAAAACTCTCATACGATTTTTTGTATAAATCTGTCTTTTCACTAATGCCTTTTGAATTTTCACAAAACCCCCAAGTAAACAAGCCCATTCCTCTTTTTAAAATGTTTTCACTTTCTGATAAGGAATCAGATCCTGAAAAGGTCAGAAGCAGTACCAGCAGATTAGTAGGTGCTTCCACTGATTGCAACTGGGTTATGCAAAACACATCTCATTTCCTTTGAGCTCTCAAGCCAAGGTTTGAATACAGAGAATGAGCAAATATAGAAGCACAGCTGCTTTAAGCTTCCTCCAATCCTCACTCATAATGCATAAGTGGTGCTCCTGCACCAAACTGCACTGCAGAAAAAACCAGCTGACCCTGAGTTTATCAGAACGCTACTGTTTAAATTGCACTTCAGTTTTTACATTTTCCCTTAGTATATTTTACGGGGGCCCTTGTAAATCTGATAAAATGCTAGAGCAGCTATTACTACTAAGTGTTGCTAATGTTCCCCTTCACAATTTTTTCTGATGCTCCCCACTGCCTCGTGTGGTCATTGGGGTTGGCTGCCTCTAACTCAGCTCAAACGGAACCCTTTATCTTGTTCTTACCTTGTTTCAATGGATCAGAGATGGACACATGTAACGCCCTTCATGTGCATGTCCCAGAGTGCTTAGCACTCATTAAAATCAAATTAAATAAGAGAACATAATTTGCAAAGCAAGGCAAATTAAATAATTCTTTAAGACTTGATTTTAACACACTCAACAACTAAAAACAACATGGCAGGGGGGAAATCCACTATTAGATTAATTCAATTGCTTTATACTACCAGAGAAATAAAAAAAATTGGGGGTGAAGGCCTCGCTAGCTAGATGGCATATAAGGTAACACACTTGAGTAGTTTCAGGTCACATACGGCCAGCTTAATTCATGGAAAATATGACAATTTTTAGTTCTGAGCTTTAGGAATCATGTTAACAACTGCCTAGAAACTCTGAAGTGAGTGTCTGAGATCAGCTACCAATCTCTTAACCCTGCCTGGCTGCCTACGGACCCAGCTCACTGTATCTCCATGGGCTGCGATCTCTTCTGCAGAAAGAACTCAGGAGAGATTTCCTACTGGCCTCGTGGTAAGTTCTGATTTGATCATCATCTGCTTTCAATGGAAAAGCACCTACCACATGCAGTGTGTTTACGATCAGATCATTAACATCCAGTTCAAATAATGCTGCTTGGAAACTCCTTGGGCACCAGTTGCAGAAAACCTTCTCATGGTTATAACCCCCTTTAGCTCACAGGAGACTTCAGCGGTAAGGTCATCTGTCATGGACTAGATTCCAGGGTTTTCTGATGGCAGCGATGTGAAGCATGTGTCTTTTCAAGGCTACGTTGCATTCCAGCAGTGACTGTAAGGTAATATTTACAGGAGCTGCTGTTTTTAAGTGTGCAGTGATTGTGTACTCTGTTACTCCATAGCACTAATTGTGTCCAGTTCACATTACGTGGCAGAGACAACAAGCAAAGCTGTTAAATTGTCCTCCTTGAACTTACAAACCTTTCCAAAGCAACATCTCTGCACATGAGCAGCTTTGCTCCAACTGAAACAGCTCTGCTTATCCATGTTAAGCCTGCGAGGCAGGAGACCATTTCCTCTTATTTCCCCCCCATAAAAAGTTAAATTATTTAAAAAAAAAAAAAAGAAAAGAAAAGAAACATTTTCTTGAGTGGTTGCAGGTCACTCTGGATCAGTGAGGTTTAACTTTAGTGTGTTGTGATGAAATATTAATACCAAGTCAGTGTGTTTATTTCTTCAAGCGTCTGGAGCCGCTGAGTGTTTATGCCTCAAGATTAGCAGGAAGTGTGCCCATGCATAGCAGCCCTGTACTTAGAAAGTCCGAGATTTCAACATTTGAAGACTGTCCATGGCAAATCAGCTGCATCGGATTGTGTGTCAGTTCTGCTGTGAGACAGAGAGTTGTTCCCACGAGATTTCAATCCCATAACGAACCAACAGATTGTCAGGTTAATAACAGTGTTAGAAAGGCATGTCTCAGTCCCTTCGTTTCCACTGGAAAGTATTCAGACTTACTTGGAGCAAGCAAAATTAGACCATAAACTTACCACCAGCAGCCGAGATGGTAAGAGGGTCCCAATTTATTCTTTGTGACAGCAAATGCTCTCTGGTCAGGTATAGCTTGCTTTATGTTTCAGCATCTAAGACGTTACCTGTTAAGAAGATAAAGAGAAATTCAGTTCTCTAACTTTTGAAGAAAATATATGAACTCATCACATGGTAAACGGACACCGTTCGGTGGGTTATAAAAGACTTCCAGAGCACCTCTTGTAAGACGCAGCAACAGCAAACGCTCAGAGAGGTGGGGCCGGGAGAATTGTTTGCACAGAAGGCCTGGACACCGAGGGTTGAATGAGTGCCAGGAAATCTATAGCCTCTCTCAAACCCAGCCTGCACCAGTTCACTCCATAAACATGCAGGACAGGAAGCCACTTGCCTTTCCCATTTGAAAGGTTAGAAGGGTCCTAAAGGAAGGGCAAGCGTAGGAGCAAAGGCAAACGTAGAGGAAAAAGGATGCTGCAACGTCCTGCCCCAGTTTCAGAGCCTGTTTGGGGGCAGATCCACTTCCCCTGTTCTACAACAAGTGGAAACAGGATTTGTGTTTTGGCTGAGAGTCTCTCTCATGTCATTTACATGGGGCCATCTCAGAATTAGTCTTTTTAGGTGGGTGTTTCTCCAAATAGATGAGTCACGAAACCAAGGTCCTGGCCCCACAGCAATGTTCAGTCTAGATTTCCTTGCTATAGTTTTCAGTCTGGCACTGACAATTAGTGCCAAAGCAGCTAGAGCTGCTTGAAAGGAAATGCAAGCTACTAGACCAGTTTGGCTCTGCTGTACAGGAGGAAATACATTACAATGTATTACAGCTTACTATGCAGAGTCGTTTTCCTGCAAACAGTAGCCCAAGATGCCTTTCAGAGTGATATAAAAAATGTTAGCGTGGTGAGAGAAGAGTTACCAGACATAAGGATTCTTATGGGACATAAGGAATCTCTGCATGGGCAGATTGATCGGAAAAATTCACAATGCAGAAAGCTAGGGGGATGCTGCTTGGCAAAGGTGGCTCTCACTGACATGGATGTGACCGAGTGGGCAAAGGGAAGCCACACTGGTTGTCATGGGAGGGACACACTGGTGAGGTTTCTGAGGAAGGCAGAGGTTTCAGAATGGCTCGCTCTCACACAGGGAAGGATGAGGCAGGCTCAGAGCAGCAAAATCAGCCTGTTTGCTCCCATGCCTGTGTTCGCATTTGGTGTTCAAGCCTGGCACATAGGTGGTGTGAATATGGCATTCAAACTGGCCAAGTTCATGTCTAGTGGATCCTTGCTGACGTTATATAGCAGAGTTTCCTAAAACACTTGAAGATGATTCAATAGTCCACCAACTGCAATCTAGTCGATAGACACACTGGTGTAGAGGATTTTTAATTCTAGTGCAATTATGTAAGAAAAAAATTAATGGACATGATTAAAAAATTTATCATCTCTACTACTTTAAAGGCATAAGTCAATAAATATTCCTTTCTAAAGAATGGTGCCAACTTCACTGACATTCTACACACCTCAGTATATATTAAACTAATTTATACCGGCAGTATACAGCTGGGTAAATTTGAGAGCAAACAGAGATGCTGCTGTGATCCTACAGAACTGTAATCATTAAGGTAGCAGCACGGTATTCAGAACAGGAGCTGGTTCTGCCCTTTTAATAATTCTTTTACATACCTGAAAAAGAAGGGAAAGGCAAATATTCATGCCCCTTTAAGAGCCCCTCCAAAAATAAAGATATATATGTAGACAGAAACACACACAAAGAGATTATCTCCGCTTGACATAAACACTTGCAGTGTAAGTAGTAAGACACACACACAAAGACAAAAAAAATAAATTAGATAAGTCATAATAGTACTATAATAAAACTATAAAGCTGGAAACTGCTCCAGGCATTTGACATGCATCTTGGCACTTTTAATGAGGGGAAAAAAAAAAGACTCAAAGTGCATCCTCAAGAGCTTATGAGTGTGCATGTATGTGTGTGCATGTGAATGCGTGTGTAAAAGGGAGAGAAGGCGGTGATGGTTCTCGAGGGGGAGGAGGATGCTGTTCACCGAGGCCCATCAGGTAGCAGTAAATCTCCACCGTCGGGCGCACCCCGCCTCGCTCCTCACGCTACATTAGGCATGTTGTACTCCCTTTGGTTTATGGAGGGTTGTGGTGCTAAATGAGCTAGAACAACAGCTGCAGTATCAGGGGATCTAGTGACTGTCTCTACCAAGCAGCTCCACTAAGTGAGGATTTCTCCATTTCCCTCTTCCTTGCTTAGGATTGTGCCAGGAAAGGAGTCAAACACCCAGCCCCCCAACTCCTGCAAGTGGTTTATGCACACCCCAAGTTTCTGGTTCTGTATTCTGCATTCCAGGCTCTGGGAAAGGTGTCATTTATCTCAGCTGTCACTAAAATGCAGTTTGGTGACTTCTTTCTTAATTTATTAGCTTCTACTTTGCAGAGCAGCAGAGCATCTGCAATTTCCTACCAAATCACTGGCATTTTTGGATGTACAGGGCATATGGCAGCATTCTTTGGAAAAGCAGAAATATGTGCAAGCATACCTTAAGCCCATGGGTTGGAGTGTAACATTCAGAGCTGCTGCTGCCCTCTGGCATTCTCAGCCCCTCGTGGAACCAGCTTTCATCTTCTCTCTCCCTCACTATCCTTCAGTTGCCTCTTGACCTTTCAGTGTTTTAAATCGATTCATTTTCATTTTTTATTATCTTTAACTAACAGCCACAGTTCAGGCCACCGCTGTATTATTTTCATGCCGTAAAAGATTAAGAGCAAGTTTTGCACAAGCGCGTAGGCCATGCAGGAATATAGGTGGGCAAAAATCCAAACCCAAATCATTTGCCAGACATTCATAACATTTCAAAACATGTTTTCATGTCACATTGGGGCAAAAAATCAAAATGTTTTAATGGAAAAAAGAAATGAGATGGGATGTTAGAGTAAACCAGCAGTCTGCACATTTTTAATGTACTGAATGTGGATTCAAGTTCCTTCTGGAAACTAAAGATGCAGCTTCAACCTTTGGTTTTCAGAGCACTCCATTATGGGACTCTAATCTGCCTGATAGCTGCTGAATTCTGACCAATATTATGAAAACGTCACTTTAACAATCACACTGTTGTCCGCAGTAGGAAGCAGATATCTGCACTGACAAAAACACACACAATAAGAAAACACAATCTGAACTAGACCTACAAGATGATCAGCTTAGTATTAACTACCCCATCTCAGAGAATACGTTGTGCTTTTGTGAAAATCTAACCAATACTTAGCTATAGATGAAAAGCAAATGAAAAGTTAGCAATTGAGAAAGCCAAAAAATAAACTTCATGTTACCACCATTGACTCCAGTATCTCGAATATCACATGCAGTTCTAGTTGCCTCAGAGAAATGTTAACAGCAGAATTACAAAAAGTACAACAGAAAAAGCAACGGGGTTGAACAGAGATATACAGGAAGGACTAGACAGACTAAACAGACTTCTAGAACAGAGGGATGACTAAGGAGGGATTACAGTAGAGGTCTGCAAAAACAGAGATCAGTAAGAACTACAAGACCATCAACCGTATGAGGACAGTTATTAGGAAACAGTCATTCACTGGTTCTAATCAAGCAAGAACTAGGGATTACCCAATGAAACAGACAGAAGGCTTCAAGATACAGAAGAAAGGATCTTTTCATCCTATACGTGTTTAAACTGGCACTTGCTGCTAAGGGATGTCCTGAAGCCCAAAAAATATAAGCACTTCAGAAAAAAAAGGAATTAGAGAGTTTCATGAGGACTGGTTGGCCCACATGGATAATAACAAACATTTGCTGGGAGCCTGGGGTACATCAGGACATGCAATCGTGGTCTTATTGCAGGAAAGGGAGCACCTATCTTAGATGTCACATGCTTTTGCAGCAAAGATGGTGTAATTGCAGGACCAAAGTAACCAAACATACCACAAACTACCTGTCTGCCTCCCTAAATACAGACAGGCACCCTCAGATGTGCAGGGGAAAGTCAATTGCGGGACACCTGAGTTTCAGCTGATCATAGGTTTTAGCCTGTAACCTCCTGTCCTTCCCTCTCTATCCGAGAATGCCAGGACCTTCCCTTGCTCAGCGTAAAGACTTTCTGGAACTGTATGTTTGTTGGAAACATATGACATGGTATCTAGAAAGCCAAACTGCTAACCAACACCACCACCACGGTAGACTTTTAACACAAGTTTATATATATCAGAATTCACAATTTCAGGAATGAAAAAATAGTATAAATCTTTAAAATGCCTACCCTGACTCTGATATGAACCCAATTTTGTTGGTGCTGGGAAAGAAAAAGGAAATTTATTTCATTGTTACCCTAATGCCCTGTAAAGTTTTAAAAAAAAACCCCAATAATCCAAAGACCCAGGATGGAGAAAACCATCGCAGAGGTTTAGTTCTGGTTTCTTCCCACTCTCACAATGCCACTTGTTCATACAGAAAAAACCTTCTCTACAAATATCCAACTTACTGCATATCCTGATGGCTATAATCACCCATATGGAGGGCATTATGATAGCCCACCAGGACAAAAATAAGGAAAATTATTTAGAGGCAATGCTTAGCAGAACATATAGTATCCCACCCTCTTGCTTCCTGACCGTCTTGGTAAGAAAGTATTTGCCTGATTGCTTTAAGAAGTTCTTGGCCACACCTCATTTAACTTATTTTCCAGATCAATCAGGTCAAGTCCCTGAAAAATCCCCTCAGGTTGCCTTTTAAACATTGACTTGTTGCCTTTTAAGCAAACAAAATAGAAGTTTCCTTTTCAGCTGGCATGAGCTGGAGTCCAGATGCAGGGCTCCAACCCAAAAACAGCATTCAGCAAAGGACCCACATACCAAGAAGGATGACTGATTTTTGCCTGCACTTCCCCTCCCCTTTTTTTCCTGCCTTGGGAAATATTTGGGATGCACAAGTAGACAGCCTTTTTTAGACATCGCCTGCTTCTAGGAAGAAAAGAGTGGGTGAATGGATACAATAGGCCCAGAAAGTAGAGCTGTTTAATCAAAACCAGTCACGAACAAAAGAAAGCCAAGGAGCCCAGGAGGATAATTATATTTCACACATCAATTAACATTCTTTCGCTGCCAGTTAAGAAATCCTATTTAATTGCCCTGCCTAAGTCCTGATTGTATAAGATGTCATACAGAAGGTGAATTGGCTACAGTGGAGGATGCCATGTTACAGAAAGCATACAAAGCTGTGTCAGTAGAAAGTCCGTCTTTCTGGTGTGTTAACCCTGCCCGTTCACTTGCATGGAGAGCACTAATGCGTACTTAGCCTTAACAGGATCACAGGCAGTGATCCAAAATCTAATCTCAGCCACCCTACAGTACTTACAGCGTCAGCTCTTTATATTCATATCACAATAGCAGCTAAAGGCTTCAAGAGAGCTCTATAAACATAACAAGACACTTTCTCCCTGATAATCTTAAAGGCAAGGAAAAGGAAGCATGCCTTCACTAAAGGCAGGGAACTCAGCCTTGGACAGATTGAGCAATTTAATTAAGCAAGGTCATGAGAGAAGAGCTAGGAAGTAGCCTCAGATCTCTGAGTCTCCGTTTCTTAATATCAGGTATTTTTCTTTCACTGGGATTTCTAAATACCACAGTAACAGAAAAAACACGATCATCATCATCATTCTCAAATCGATTTTTCATTCAAAGAAGAGGGAGTTTGGGAAAAGGTCAATATGCCCAGTGGTTTGCAAACATGAAATACATTTTTCCAACGCATAGAAACATCAAAAAAAGAAAAAGTTTGAAAGCTAAACAAACCATTTCTACTGGAAAACCCATGAAAAAGCAAGCCAAAATACTTTTATGGTTATTTATTGGAACACATTTAAACATTACACGGGTGGCAAGTCAACGAGCATCCTCTGCCGGCCCTCTGGGTCACACCACAGGCATCCTCAGCAGAGAAACATTTCCCAAACCTTTACTCCCATCACACAGCAACCCACCTCCTTCTGGGGTAAGATTTTTGTAGCATTTTTTTGTTTGCTTTTTACTAATTAGACTACATTTTTTCAGAGGCCATCCTGAAATCCCCTATGCTGTCATTCCCGTAAGAGCACAGACCTGCCTCACACAGCAACACTTCATAGCAGCCAGCGCCGCGGCTTGCACCAAAGAGTTAAGCCAGGGTGGTTCATATTTGCCATTTCTTCTCCCTTCCCCCAAATTCTCCAAAAAGGACTTTGTGTAATTGTATCTGCAGGGGCGCTTCTACTAGCATAAGTGTGTTGATTTGACATCCAGCTCTACTTCTTCCATCTTCTTAACCAATTATGCCAACAAAACAATTACATTTAGGATAAGCCTCAAATATAGACTGGATAATATATAACAACTAATAAATTCAAAGCACGCTAACATCAGGATATCTACAGAATTACAGAATTTAATCCAGCCACCCAGAATAATAATTTTTAAAAGTCTTACAGGAAAAATAAATTAACTGCTCTCCATGTAGTAAGGATAATGAAAGTTGAATTGTTTGGTGTGTCTTTATTGGGTGCTGTATATCTGATAAAGGAAAACCATATTAAAGATACAGCATGTTGTTATTTTTAAGTCATGTGATTTTCTCTGTCACTAAGAAGTAACAGATTTTATTGAATAAAATAGTTAAAAATATATGGATTATGACAGCCACCAAAAAATGAGTAAACAGAAAATCATGAAGATTTTTTCCTGTTCTTTGAAGTGAAGACACTTTTTTTCACCTAAAAATATACTAAATAGATTTAAATTAACTGAAAACACTACTACTTTTTTTGATTAATTGCATGATCCTTCCACAAAGTATTTGACTCCTTAGGCAGTCTCGCCATATGGACTTAAAAGTCTCCACGGATGGACTGCAGCTCCACCATAGATCTGTTTCAAATCAGCTCTCTATGCTGAGTGTCTACAGAAGGAGCTATTTATGAAAACAGACTTAGGAACTTCTGATTTGAAGGCACTGATGTTTTTTTAAATATTTAATTGCTAATAAATTTTACTTGCTATTATAAAATAATAATAAATATTACAATTATTAATTTCTTATTAACACAATTCCATGCTGTTTTTCATAACTAAGGGGTGCTTTTTTTAAACCAAAAAAAAAGTAAATTTTTGTTTGTAAAACACATCTCTAGAGCACAGAACAAACATTATATAAAATTTAATAGCTACAAACTTGAGCTAAAGAAAATACAATGTCTCTACTTTGTTCATGAGAGTGACACAGAGGATAAATCTTTTATTCAAAGCCCTCTGGTAAATTTTTTTTTGACGGGAGCGAGATTATAACTAAGGAGTTCCTTGCTCCCCATCCAGCACTTACTCCATGAATTCATGCTGCCTTCACAAGCTTCATAAAGTTTCACTGCAAGTTTGTGGAATAGAATATAATCTCCCTGTTGCATCAAAACCAGTATTTTAAACAGGCCAGCTGGCTCCCCTCCTGACATTAAATCATGCCAGGCTCCCTGCTGCATTTCAATAGTTAACACACACACATAATGCCTTTTCTCTGAACCCTCGCATCTTCCTGCGCAACTACTGGGGAGGAGGGAAGATGGGAAAGCAAATGCAAAGGAAGACGTGTGAAGTAGTAAGTCACTGGGCTGGTGATGCCAGAAGGCATTGTGGTTAGGGCAGAAGCATTCAGAACTAAGCGCTATGTGAAATTTAGGGTGGCCGTTACAGCCACAGTGCCTGTATGGGGCAAGGCAGAGCATGAGCACACTGGTAACACTCAGAGCAGTACCTGCCCCAGGCTGCACCAGTTGCAGGAGCCTGCAACAAGGAGGCACCCGACAGCCGTGCTCCAGTGCCCTCTGCAAAAGTATCGTCCTAGACACTCACAGCCTACAGATTGGCTTTAAGTTTCATAGCCATCCTACGTTATTTTGTAGCCACAGTAACAATAGGTCTGGATATCTCATCTCTATATTTAAGTGTCCAGATCTTTTCTGAGTCTGACCCATTTGCTGCCGTGAATGGTATCCTGAAGTCAACAGGAACTGAGCTCACACGTAATGTTTAGCGTGATCTAAAGTGATGTCTTTTAAGAAGGAAGGGAGAGGCTTTGCACCCAATTCACAGAGGTACTAAGGTGCTTGTGCTCGTTTAATAAACCTGTAGGAAGTAAACAGAAAGGAATCCCAGACACTTGAGGAAACTAAAGCAAAGATGAATTTTTACCATCATTAATGAGGGTGAATTAAAATAGAAGAAAGGACCACCGTGGCGTTCCTTTTTTACCGAACAAATGCACACCAGTTTTAATGTGATATATACCCACTAAACCATTAAAGCTTATTTTCATATGTAGCTAACATTTTTGTGGATGCTATTTTACATTTGCAATTTCCTCACCTAGACATGCAACTCCTTGTGTTACCCTATATACCCACCCCTCGTAGTCACAAGCCTTGTTACTGTTATTTCTGAAAACAGACTGCAAAGGCAAAAATAGAAGTAAACTTTTTGCGAGTGCAAAACCATATCATGCAAAGCTCAGGCAAGATTAGTGCTCGCAAAAAAAAAGAAAAATGCAGATCATTTCTTTGAACCTCAAGTACTAGTGATGTGTTAAATCAGCATTGTAGTAGATAAGCAAGTGAGAGTTTCCAAACCCGAGCTGCAACACTGATACTGGCAGGAATTTCATAGTAATAAAGTCTCTTTCCTGAAATCCGCAGCAGAATTTTACAGGGTACCTCATCAGTAACACAGACTATTGCAAGCACATCAAACATGTCCCCTGTATCTTCAGTGACTTTCAGTAGAAGATCTAATCGGTCTACATCTTTGTCCTCATCTTAAAGTTTTTCAATGCCTGGACTCTGAAAAATCCAAATATTTGAAATGAAGGCTGCAATGGATAACAAATACCACCAGGAATTAAAGACCACCACAATCCCTACTGCTTTCAGTACTACATTCATAGCACCTTTCCACCTTCCTTCTCAAATACAAGCAAAGAGTGGCACAAATATTTAAAATCAAACAAAGAAACAAAAAGCCTCCAAACAGGCTTTCTGAACAGAAGAAAATGTAGCCAGAGACAAGGCACTGCCAAAGAAAGGATAAGATTAATAAACCCATGACACATTAGTCATATCTCTCAAGGCACTATAGTAAGATGCTTGGAACTACACTAATGAGGGATATACAAGGAACAGGACAGAAAAGAAGGATGGTTTAATGGCTGAAGGACTTCACCGGGAATCGGAACGTTTGTTTTCTACTTTCAATTTGCTACAGACTTTCCGGATGATACCAGACCAGTTACTTATTTTGCCCGTCAGTTTTTTAAGCAGCATAATAGTAATAGCTCTTCTTTCCCCATCCCTGCATCTCCCTCTCCAAAATTTCATTTTTCTTTTTTTTTTTTGTTCCTTACAGAGTGGACTGTAAGCTCTCTAGGACCGTCACACTGTACAGCATAGGCAACACACCTTCAGCCAAAATACTGTTAAAATGCAAAGATTTTTGATTATGCTTTTTTCAGCAAATAGGCTTAGAAATCAGTGTCAATCACAACTCAATTTCTCCATTTATTATTATTTGTTACTAAAACCTGTTTTATTAACATACTTATTCTTACAGAATAAGTTTTCAGACTACTTCTTGGTGAAAAAAAGCACTATTTTTTTGTCATCGTTTTTTAAACCCAAATTGGCCTCTTATGTGCAGCTCCTGTATCGGGATACATCACCCTCTGATTTGGAAAAAGATTCGATTCTCCTCGCTATTGGCTGTTCAGAAAAACAGCCATGGCCTGCTGTAGTCAGATCAAGGCCAGCAAAGGCTGGCATCGCATGGCAGGAGCCTGGACTGAAGCCCAGTCATGTTTGAGCTATTAGAGATCTAAGAATTACAGGGAGACAGAAGCAAATGAAAAGAAAAAAAAAATAAAAGGAAGGTGTTTAGAGGAGGGCTGGGAAAAGAAAAAATATGGGCCCTACTGGAGATTAAAACTTTGTTCAGTGTCCAAAATCCAAAAGCCGCTCTTCTGTGGGTTGGCTCACGCTTCTCTACAAACAAGCTGGCCCTGCTTATAATCTGTGTTAATTTATATAGCCACCAGCAATGCCAGAACCCCTACAAATCCCTGCCCTGCTGTTTGCCGAATGTTTAAGAGGCAGCTCATTTTGAGCGAGTTGCTGGTCGGCCACTTGTCAATGATCTCCTTTTAGCTACTCAGGACACCTGTCTCCCTCCCCGCTGCCCGTTCCCCACCAGAGAACAGTGCCGCCGTCCTGCCTGGGACAACCCCGGCTCAGTAACCCCAGGGGCATCCGGGCTTACCACGGAGTGTCCCCGACGTGTGGAGGGAGCCCGGTCTCATGGCCAGCTCCTCCGTGCGTCCCGATAAAGCGGTGAGACACAGGGAGGAGAAACATGCCCAGGGAAAAAGGACGGGATCACCCTCTCTGCTCCCCCCCACACGCTCTTCGTTTGTAAACCAGTTAAAAGCTATTTTCAAACACACATCCTCGCTCAGAATGAACGTGGTGTGATTCTAATTAGCCCCCAACACTTTTTATTCATTATGGTAGAAAAAGATAATCTTTATTACATGGCACGCTGAGGTCACCACTGTTTGAATTATGTGACAGTGTGCAATGACTGCCTGGTGGATTGCTGTTAGGAGTGAGCTCTGCTCCCGAGAGCTTTATCTCTCTCAAATGGAAGCCAAAGAATTTAGTATTTCAGCAGGTAATTGTAAGCAAATTTACACACCTTATAGACTAGTCACCAAGCGTGGGCACATGCGACTTGTCTGAATTACAAGACTATAATGTATGTACAACATCCTAGGGTGCTGCACAAGATTGATTACCCAGACAAGTTGAAAGCCATTGAGTTGTCCCCACCCCATGCAAAGACATAAGAAGATCAAGCCACTTGCTTTAAAATAACCAGACAGGTGACCAGCCACTTCCATTTCCACTCTGCTCATAGCGGTTATAACATCACACCCACTGATGCCTTTGAGGATATGCATTACAAAGCACCATTTCTTTTCAGAACATAGGTCTATTTTTTCTTTATCACTGCTAACTTTCTGCATTAATTTTTTCCAGGTTACTCCTACTAATGAGCACCTGTGAGGTTCAGACTATTTCTCTCCAAAAGCATTCAGCTGGGTTTACCCAAAATCAGTTCAGTTTCTTGTTTGCTGTCCAAACTGCTGATTCTTTCTGTATTCCCTTTGCATTGTTCTGCTTTCCTTACAGTTAGTGTAAATACATAGCTAAAAACATGAACAGTTCAGTGAAAATGCAAGAGAGTCATTAAACTCTAGGCAATGATAGATACCAGAGTAAGGATGGATTAGCAGAGAGTAAGTTACTTAATTACGCCTCTGTTAATATAATGTTAGTATTATGACCGAGGGCCCAAAATTTAGACATACAATTTCAGCTGGACATTTCACTTTTTCAGAAGCATTCCTGTTCTCTTCTTGGTTTGGGACCAACATTTTAAGTGACTGAGGAGCATGTTAAAAAATCACACACGTCAGTAGTTTTCTTGGTGAATTCAGAACAACACAGGCAATTACACATAGCATTCAAATTTTATAGTGGAATCATCAAATGTAAGTCTAACATACAATTTCAAGTGTCCTGTTGTTAGCTAGATAAATATATTAAATTGTGCAAACAAAAACAACGGTGGCAGCACAACAAGATGTCAGTGCATCACCTACAGTTGCAGAACTGCTGAAAAATGAACAAATCAATAACATAATGAGCTTTTCTGCTTCATCGTGTACCAATCAGGACACTAACAAGAATCAAATTAGTAAAAATATTTGGAACTAGGAAGAGACTCATTTCTTGTGATCAGGAGAGAACTGTTCTCTCTAGCACAGGCAGTAGAAGCTGCTACATTTGGGGCTCCAGTTACTACATTGATAAAGTGAGGAAACCAATGTCATTCAAGAGCCAGATTACTGCATCACGTGTGTGGTCTTCACGGAAACCCAGCTATTACCTCAATTTTGGACGTTATCAAAGATGCTACATAAGAATACCTTTTGCTGATATAAAAACATTTGAATTGTAACAAAGCCATGAAAAAGCCTCAACATAAGCCATACTGCCTGGGAAGCAGGCAAAGACAACCATTCAGTGATCTTCCAGAAAGCAAAGTGAGCCTAACACAAGGAATCAGGGTATGAAGTCAATGTGCATCACAGCTGCAGGCATACCTAACTAGGGCTGCATTTGCATTTATGCAACCAACCAGTGTATTAGCAGTTCTGCTTAGCCCTAAGTTCCACAAAAAATAATTAGGAAAAGAGGGGAAAAAAGGAGAGCCACCACATTGTTTTGAAGGCTGATTTGCACCCACTGGAGCCATGACTCTAATTAGCATGAAAGGAGATCGCATCGGGGTACGCGCTTAATGTCTGCTTGTCTGAGGGATGGCTCTTAAACCGCCCCTCTGCTGAAGCAGCTCAGAGAATATCCCAGGGATTCCCGAAGTACCAACAGGGATCAGAGCTAACACCAGGTATTTTCAGTCTGCTCTTCACAGACTTTTATGGGGTTTTTTTCTTTTGTAAATGTGTTTCCAAAATCTCACTTGCAAACTTAACTCCTTTGCCAGAGCAAGCAGTGGTTTTGTTTTAGGCTTGTCAGGTGATTAAATTGTGCACTCCATTACAGCAGAGAGGCAGCAAACCTGAATAAAAAGTTGGGGATGGACAATCTTCTGGGGTCCCTGCAATTGAGAAAAGTTTGGGATCCTTGATGTTCAGGTATGGTTCTCTCTGAATTTCCAGGGTGAATTTTATATGCCATGGAGCCCTGGCCTCCAGCTGCCCCTCTAAAAGGTGCTGGTC
>NW_009217450.1:146217-206170 GCF_000690835.1 Fulmarus glacialis
CCTGCCATACCTGTATGAATGTTACGTACACCAGGACTTCCAAAATTATACTAAAATAAATATATATTATATTAGATAATATTTAGTTAGCTACCTTTCTTCCATCCTGACTGCAGAAATAAACCTATTTTTAAGACCACATTAAGAAATTGCATGCAAAGTAGTTACATGTGGCATAGAGTACACCAATGCCACTTGCTCCAGAAACATACAGAAACAAGCTTGACTCCCAGATTTTGCACTGGTTCGCCTAAGTTGCATGTACTGATGCACTAGTGTAAAGTTCATGAAACTCTACAGTAGCGAGCCAGGGTTTGGGCATTTGCACTTAGAAAATACACAGTTTATTTTTGCCATTCACCTGTTTATTCCTATTTGCTACTAGCATCTTCTTCAGAATTTGCACCACTAAAGAACTTTTAATGTTTATTGAGTCCTTATGGAGCAGAAGCAGCTCTGGAAGACTTCTGCACTTACTCTTACAGCCTTTACATTGTCACAGGCCATAAAATTCACACTTTGCTGATGCAATTGTGAGCTTGGAGACAGCATCTTGCAAAACTGGATTGACAGTGCAAAAGCACATCTGCTTCTATTTTGATAACTATCTTCACAAAAGAAATACTTTTTCCCTTTCAAAAGTAAAGCTTCATACTTAGAACATAATGCAAAATAAAGCGAAGTTAACACGGGAAATGCAGGTCTGTGATTAGCGACTCCTTTTGAAATATCTTCCAGCATCAGCTTGGAAAAAGCAATCCCCTAAGTAGCACAAACTACACAATGAGATATCATTAAGGGCATAAATGGGGCATAACTTCAATACAGATCCCATCTCAAGTATTATCAATATATTCATTTCTTAAAAGAAATTAGGAAAAAATACCCAGCCTTTTTTTCACATGGAAAAGTTGCAGTGCTCAATGTGAACTCAAGTTGTGCAGAATTTCAGAGTCCAGGTTTGAAATACTTTGTAGTTGTCAGAAATGTTTTTTCTTGCCACTTGGAAAGCACTGGATTGTGTGTGTGTGTTTTTTTCATTCTACAGCTTGGGTTTTCAGAGGTTGCTTTAGTTTCACATAATGCAAAAGAAATTGCTGGATCGACTTTGCTCAATATTTTGGAGAGACCATAATTTGTGACAGTCACCAAGAAACAAAAATTTCAGCCTCATAGGTAATTTTTTCCAAAGGCCCTAAGCACTGAAAACAGTGTCATGATGGAAGATGTCTTGCAACCTTAACTGCAGAGCGGTTGCTCCTGGCGCCTGCTCTATTACACGGACCTTCAGAGATACATATAGTGAAGAGGCACTATAGATTACAGTTGATCTTTTTTTCCTCTCTTTTTAACTAAAATTATATGCTGTAGTCCATCAGATGAGTTCCCTGGCTAGAGCTGTATCTGAAGGAAACTTTGTCCTCATACTGCAAAAGGAAACCAGAAATAGAGGCCTTGGCAGTCTGGGGCTTTCCTAGCAGCCCACTTAAAATGAACATAGGAAAGGACATGGTGGCCTACTTTTGAAAGGATATTTCTGCCAAGTCACAAAATAATAAGAAAAAGAATATATGGTATAACCAAAAAAAAAATATCTTTAGGTTATGGAAATTATGACGGATGACATCTCTTGCCCCTGTTGCCTGTGATCTATTTGAACATATACATGACCTTAATTATAGACTTCAGTAAATGATCAGGCCTAAAGCATGCTCTCAGCCTGAACGGAGGAGCAATCCAAGCCTAGGAACCGATTATATTAAGCAGAAGTGTCAAGGTACTGGAGGGGACGCTGAACCTGGGAAAGAGGTTGACTCAAAGGCACCAACATTTGTCCTGTTGTCTTTTAAGAGGGGCAACGCATTCCCACATACCAAGTTTTTATTAATTCATCCTCCTTGGAAACCACAAAACTAGCCTTCCCTGATCATATACTTGCAAAGCTGAAAATGCAGTAAAAGAAAACAGCAAAAAAGACCAAGTTCCTCAACATAAATATGAAATACTGAAGGCAGCAGAATTATTCCACATGCTTGCCCCTTCCAAAGCTGAAAACATCCTCTATCTTCCTCACGAAGTAAATGCTTTTCCCTTGAGTAAAACATGATACAGAGACACGCCACTGCCAAATAAGCAGGGCTCTCTTTCAAGACTAAGTCATCTGGGGAGCCTGACTTGAGACATCTTGAAGGAACTCTAGTCTCAGAAATCACATGTTCCTGCTCTCTGGAAATCAGATTACTTTAAAGCATTAATTTGAACAACCGAAGATCAAGGAGCTTAAGCATGCAACTTTTCTGAAGGTCTCAGGCCAGAAGGATAAGCCATATCACTCTTCCATGCTGAAGAAAGCTCTTTGCTCCGACGGTACATTAAAGTGTATAACAACGTGTGCCTCTATTCTCTCCTAAAGAGGACCAGATAGAAGAAAAATATTTGTAGAGAGCTCATCTCTCCACAAAACAAGGAATTGGACAGAAGCTGGCTCATAGCACTGAAGGCAAAGCAGGTTAGCGATGTGCTACACACACAGGGAGAGCTAGAAAGGAATTTCCTGATAAAATGTGAGAGGCTTTGTTTCGGTTTTGTCTTGTTCTTTTGAAAAACCTGAATGTTTTAATGAAATATGCCTGTTCAGTGCCTCCCAACAGAAAGAGAATAGGGAATACAAAAACCCTAAAAACTCTAGCTGGAATTGAAGTTCTCAGGACTCCTGAAACTGCTTTTAGGGCCCCGCCAGGCTCAAGGAAAGGAGTTGTCCATGTTTGGAAGCAATGTTAATTTTTAAATAGAGAACATCTGATTTTTTCAAAACAACTCTTTACTTTTCTCTCTACAGGAAGATTCTGTTTACTGTTATCTCTTGTACTTTTTCAAGCACCCATCCAGACTACTGGGAAAATACAGTCGGGATGTGTACGTTATTAGCCTTATTAAAGTTCTGAAACATGCGCTCACTTTAATTATTCTTAAGCGTCATTATTCCCTTCTCAGAGTTCATCTTTTCGTATGCAAAACTATTAAATCACTCACAAATGATCAGTGAATACGAAAGTGAACATACAGGTGATGATATATGCAAAATGTATTTTTTTGGCGCATCTTCAAGGGCTGAAAAATCCAGTTCTAAAATTATCATCTTTGGAAACACAGAACTTTGCTTTGAAACACACACACACACTTTCTCCACAGACCAAACATATGTGATTATAATTAGTTATTCTAAAGAGTGGAGACATAGAAAATGATGTCTACCACTTCCCGGGTGAGAAAACTTCTCTTCTTCCTTATATATGTATGTCTCTCACTGAAAAAAAGTAAAAGTTGTTTATCTTTCAGGCTGGGTTTGATTGCAGTAAGTCTTGTGTCTTGTATTTCTAGAGACAAAATGAATGCTTTGTTGTAAAATCATCATCTCACAAAATTGGAGATTTGCAGAAACAGATTTCTCAAAAATGATTCAGTTGGGATACAATAGCATTTGTCAGCAAAAACATTCCAGAAAGCTTTACTTGGCACAATTACTTATTAACATTATTTTACCTTAAAAGGGGTGTAAGAAACAAAGCTAAGCCCTATTCTTACCAAAACGACGAGACGGGGAGGGGGGAATCTTCAGCGAGAAGATGACAAAGACCATCTTTAGTTCTCTCACAGAGGTGAAAGAGCGCTTTCTGAAAAATGCAGAAAACAAACAATATAATCCTACCTTATATATGACTGTCTCATATTCCTGACCCATCCTTTGAAACCACAAATAAGAGCCTGAGCCTGTGGTAGGATGGGGTCAAAGAAAAGGGAGGCTGGGGAAAGAAGTGAAGCACCTTTTCCCCCCCTCCACACCAAGGAAGGGCCACATCCTGGGCTGTCCTCAGCACAAACAGGCCCAAGGTTCATTTCACCAAAGATCACCAAATTCAGGCTCACAGAGGGAGGTACTCAGATGCCACCAGGCTTAAGTATTTTTGCCAAAACCATGAATTGATTTCAGCTCCCAACTTTGCCTAAGGAATCTCAAATATCTCTTTAAGATGGTCCCTTCACCGTCACTCCAATGGTACCAGATAGACTTAACAGGTATTTAGTTTTGCAGCCTGATATGAAAAATCAGAAGTAGCAATGTATTTTTGCAAGAATGGTTGAAATTTGACAGGAAACAAAGTCCACGTTTACTTCAACTGGGACAGAGAAGATTGGGCAGAATATTGACGGAAGCTTATCAGACGGTGTCAGCAATAGCACGCAATGACCCAGACCAAAAGGTTACTGTAAAGAAATAAAACACAAGGAAAAACTGTCTTCACACCATGTGTATCCAAGCTCTTACATTCATGGCTATACAAATTTCAAGTTAAATACTGTAGCTGGACTGCCAGAAAAGCTAGCTAATTCTACAACCAGTAATAAGATGTACACCTATAGAAGCCAAAGCTGACTGGATTTCACCATACACAAAGTAATCACTGGAGGCACCCTTTTCTTCCACATTTACTATTATGAGTAATCACCCTGAATTCCCTCTACAGCAGGCTTTCCTCTGAAACATCAAGTATTGGTCAGTGCTAATATCAGTATGCAGAACTGATTGGAGTGGCGAGTCCAAAGGCAAAAACATGTAGGTGCCTAGTGCAGTATGTACACATAAATCAGTCTTCACAGGCACAGTATTTCTTTCTTTTTTTCCATTTTGCTAACAAAGCAAGCTCTTTAAAATTGGAGGTGGGGGAAAAATAAGTTGCAAGACCAAAGGAGCACTATGAACATCTACTGCAACCATCCACATAAAATAGGTTACACAATCCCACCTCCAGTGGAGAAAGGTTGTGCTTCCCTTCTACATAAGCAAATACGATTTTGCGCAGTACCTTGAGGCTGACCTACAGCCTTTCTCTAAAAAGACCCAATCTTAAGTTAGAATTCAAGTGATGATGGATTTATCACTTCCCTTGGTAAACTGCTCCTATAGTTAATTATCCTTACTATTTAAGTCATGTCTCATTTCCAGTTTAAAAAAATTTGCTGAAGGCCTCATAATATTTTTTTTCTACAATGTGTGCCTATATGCATGTGTTTTCGAGTGTGCACACCCACACACATATTTGGTTAAAATAACCCCACTTTAATTCCTAAAGAAGGGTTCTTTTTCCATACGCAACGCTGTATCATCACTGGATCTGAAAACTTGGATTTTAATTCAGAACTGCTGCTGGACTGATATCTAGTCGCATGGCAAAGGATTCCAGTTCAGTACCTAAAGTCAGGCTTCTTAAGGCTGGGGATATCTAAACAAAAGCAAACTGACAGCCAACACTTGGATTTCCCTTAGAAAATCAGAAGTTGCAAAAGGTGAATATTTTCTCCTACGTTTTTAGGCACAGAATTAAATGCATATGTGTACTTCATCAGTTATTGCTGCATGTTTTACAATATAAGTATTAGAAGGCTGGCCACTGCTTATAACCATTAAATGTATGCTTATAGATAAGTTTACATACCGGCTGTGAGACATCTTGAGAAAAGACTCTTCAGCCAACTTACGGTCAACATGAATTTTTCTTTTTTTTTTTTTTTTCTTAAAGGTCCTAGAGTTTTTCTTTTGCGATCCTATTAAGCTTGCTATTATTAATTTTCTGAAGACTTTTGAAAAGGCTGGAAAATAGGGAGAGGTATCGGGGAGACTACAAGAAAAGAGAGCGCGCTTCATCTCTATTCCTGCAAAGTTTCTGCTGTCCAGATGCAGTCTCTCTCACAGACGATGAATCATGTGCCTAGAAAGAAACTACATATCTGAGTAAACCACATTCAGTTACTGTCTCTGTTTGGTTATATATTAGGTAAACCTAACCAATTGAAGCTCATCATCTGACACAGAAGCCAGTGGAATTAAAACACAGACATACAAAAATTCTTGTAAATTATCAGTAGGGTCATACAAGGCCTTAAATATTGAGAAAAGCAAAACAACCTACTAATAACCGAAACACTGATAAAGTTTCTGCATAGTCTAAAGAAGAAGAGAGAACCAGGAGGTAAAGTTTCCAAGTTTTTGCGGTCAGTAAGTTTTTAATCTGATATGAAAATGCTTGCGTGCTTCCATGTCCTGGGACAACCAGGATTCAGGGTCCGAGAGACAGTTCAGCTGGGGGTAAATGTATTAAAGGATTATGGACAAGGGGGAAAAATAAAGGTAAGCAAAACACTGTAAATTATTCTAGTCATATGTGAAGTGAGGCATGTGTTTATGCAACATCAGAAGCAGATGAGTTGGCAACAGTTAGACTGTGACCTGACTGGTCCAGCCTCTATCGTTTCTACATGCCCTACTGTTTTCATCAGACCTTTGTGATTTTCGCTAGCAGGAGATCAGAAACACACTTTTCAAGTTCAAGCACACTGTCTGGAGATATGAAGTTACTAGGAGGGCTATCGTGAAAGAATAAGCAGGGTGCACAAGGCAAAAAGAAAAGGGCATGTTCTGCTAAGCCTCCAGCAGCAGGATTGCAACGCCGCGCTCAGTGGTGCCTTTGCACCCGCTGCTGCTGCACTGCCAGTCGGGCGGCCGGAGCAATGCATCCCGCAGCATGCCAGTCTGCCAGAGCCCGCAGTAAGCATGATTAAATGAGCTTAGCCTGCTGGCAGTTAAACAACGTCTTCAGGAAATTCTGTGGCATTATGTGCAGCAGTATGCAGTGTAACCTGATCCAGTCAAAGCTTGTGTCATCTCAGGTCAGAAATTATAGGGAATTTATTTGGTTTAAATATGCGGCCAGTGCAAAGATCAGTTGTCAAATGGAAAACATTGGTTGAGAAGTACTGAAGAAAGAAAATAGTCCCAAGAGAAGAGTCCTCTGTGCCACAGTACAAAATCCACAGGTCCCCAATCTCCTTTAAGGCTCTGTCTGAGCAGGTTTAAACCAGATTCCCAACAGATCCTAGAAAAACTGCTTTGTATTATATCCAAATCCCAGCATTGGGCTGTAGAGCTGCAAGGCATAAGCCGGTTTGCATTGGAAAGAAAGAAGTCTCCCTTAACACCAAGTTATCTGATAACTGTCCTTTCCAAGAATACATAAACTCCCTGCTGAAGTAGCAGACACTGGGCTGAATGAACCAGCAGCCTGATCTGGTAACACTACCTCCTACGGCTCTGGTGGGCGCCCAGCGGAGATGCTACCTGGAGCAAGCCATTTCCCCATTGTCCTGGTTTCAGCTGGGATGGAGTATGTCGGGAACGAAAAATCAACTTCAAATAATCATGCCACTGTGTTTTTAGATTAATATCCCGGCTATCAAGTACACACAGCAATGGTTATCAGCCTTGCTACTTTTTCCCATTTTGAATTGTATCTAATAATTATTTTAGAGACATCGATGCCCTGTCCACAGCTTATAAAATACTTCAGCATCTTTTGGAACAAGATGTTGATGTAGTGGATGGGTCAACATTGTTGTGTCTGACCTGCCTCAGGGCCAGGCTCCAAATCCCATTCACTGCCCAGTTACACACTTTGACTCAGTAGATTATCCCTGTGTGCCAGTTCTGGGACAACCTACACAGCTCTTTCAACAATGAAACTTTGCGTGTGCTTTCAGCACACTCAAATGCACGTGAACCTCCGCCCATGGGGACAGCTGTGGAGATATGTGCCTGATGCAGCAAAATTTCTCTCTCATCAGCCTTTGAGGTGTTGCTACAAAACCAGCATTGGGTAGATAACGTGGTCAGGGATTCTCATAAGACAGCACTGGCATTGAATGCGATTTAGAGACAGCCTGAAGCCAGGCTGAACCTCTAAAAAGAAAATGGGAATGCAACACGTAGGGCCTTAGCAGTGCACTGAAGTTCAAACCAGCTCCCGAGATGACCCAGCACAACCAAGTGCAGCCACTGAGCCTCAACCTCTCAAGCAATAATCCATCTCTCCACCATTCCAATGGGAACTTGCAAACAAGCCTAGAAGTGAAGTGCTGCACGCTTCTCGAGAAAATCTCAACCTCATTACAGCTGTCATTCAGCCTGTAATACTAAAGTATCACATCACTCCGGTAGAAAGCAACATCAAACAGCTAAACAGGGATTAGAAGATGTAACAAGAGAGTGTTCATCTCTCCTTGACAAATCTGCCAAACAAGATAATTTAAATGAGAGTTTTGCCAGGACCAAAAAGCTGGTGAGTGCTGCAAAGCAGCGATGGCCTGCCAGCCCAGCCAAAGAGCCACAGGAATGTTGAATCAATGCCTCAGATGGCTAGTGTGTCTAAATATACATTAAAAAGCAAACATAGCACACTTAAATACAGCAGCTGAATCTATGCTGCTGGGCCTGATGCACCGTTTCCGTCACCCCCTATGCAAAATACAATGCAATTCATGGCAGCTTTAAATACAGTGAAGGTAGAGGAGATGACAAAATGTGATGCCTTTTTTCCCCCCATTTGGAAACATAACATGCAATGAAAGGTGCTCAGTTACTCTGAAGATCAGGCCTCTAGTTTGAATTCAATTACTTTGTCCAATAACTGAATCGAAGATGCAGCTTCCTGTTTTCCGATTGTAAAGTAAGCCTGCCAATCAAAAAAGTTATTTTTGATTTTAAATCAAATGTTATTGAAAAATATCATATTTTTCAAGTTCCTCTGATGTTCGTTTTGCATACAAAGCACCCATTACTTACACCTTTTGCCCCATGACATGTATAAGGAACACAGAGAATCATCTACTGTGGCCAGTTTGTCCGCTTCCTTGGTTTCAAAAGAAACAGACTGTTCAGTTTACCCTCATTAACACTTCGGCCTACCCAGACATAGGTGTTTCGTTGTTTTTCAGGGGGTTTGCTTTTGGGTTGGGGGGGTAAGGAATTAAAGTAACAAGAACAAACCTGGTGACATTTTTAGAATGGGATACAACTCCAAATGGAAATAATTACATGTCAATGATGGACTAATCTCTGTCCTTACTTTCTTGAGGCATGAATTATGGCCAATGTTTCAGTTCTTAGACCCAATCTTCAAGTGTTATAAACTCTCATAGATCCATGCTGACATACACTAGCAGAAGATTTGTCCATTATACATACACCTGTGACTAATACATTTGAATGGAAGGCTGAAGTCCAAGCAAGTTGAGGGAAAAACAAATTATTACGGTAGAGGCACCCAGTCCGCAGGCCAGCTGAACAATCCTTGAATGAAATCCAGAAGAAAAAAGTTTGGACTTAGTCCATTCACAGCTCCCATGGGACTGGAGAACAAGCAGCAAATGCCAGATTGCAGTTCAACTTGCTTTTATCTCTCCCACCTTGTTCCCATTCTCAGAACGGCACCAACAAGTTGATGAATGTTATTCTGCAGTGACCCCTGCTCCGTAGAAACAGCATGGCAATCCCTCCCACTCCTTTCATTCCCAACCCCTTTTCTTCTCAAGAATCACTTTGAAGGTTCATAACATTCAGCCCTGAAGGCAAGAGGGTTTTTCCAATGTAAATTTCTTTTGGTCACCGCAATATGAACAGAAATCTTGGGCAGCTCTGTTCCGCGACAGGGTTTTCATATTTCCTTTGCCTGCCCAGCTATTTATCATTTTCCAATAATCCTATGCCTGGGAGACAATAACACTCAGCAAATGGCCTTACCTCCCCTCCCCCTGTCCCACACACACAATAATGTTTCCATGCCTGAAAGTCTGTCCATCAATGCTGATCGGAAAGAAAGATGTTTATCTCTACATATGGCAAGCCACAAAAGTTAGAGATGGAAAAAGATCTATTAGATCATTGAGTCTGAAACTCTGCTAGCGAAGGACAGAGCCCCCAGAGAATACAGAATTGTTTTTAAACAGATGCAATAAATCGTCCTTCATGATGTGGTGGCCAACTGAGATATTTCACATCCTTGACTTTGAGATAGGAGATGCTGCAATGTGGAAGTTTTTCTCCTTTCCCAATAGATTAACGATACTAAATTTGTTGTTGGTTTCTGCTAATATGCTCTAGTTTCCAAAAGACAGACCAACCACAACCAGAATTCTTCCGTCACTGCCTGATCCTAAATTATTTAAGATACTTGCTGAAGTCATCACTTGGACTGCTCTCAAATGACCCCAAGCTAGGATCACATATGGAAATATGGAAAAGCAATATGTTGCAACAATCCAACAATATCCTTCCAATTAAATCTTAAACTTTGGTAGGTTCAGTCGAACACCACCTCTTTGTCCTCATATCTGTCTCTTGTTTGGTTAAGGGCTCACACTCAAATTCAGTGCTCTGAAAATGCCCTGGATGCACTGGGACCAAACCAAAAATGATGCTTCACCACTAGTCTCTAGGGAGGGATAGGGAGGACACAGCCAGAATTTTGCTTATGAAAAATACAGAAGGACAAACATCTCTCAGAGTAATTCAGGTCTAAGAAAGCCACTGAAACACGTCCTGAGAGTCACTCATTCTGTGAACATTCATGTCTAGGCACAGCGGCTGGTTGTACCTAACAGATCACGGCTGATAATGACCTTTGGGAAAAGAATAATCTCAGCACAAAAAGTAGCTCCAAGGTCAGAAGTATGGCTCTGTGTTTGGATACAGTTCCAAATAGGTATTTAAATTACAGGGCACATGGACTAGACATTCATTATTATCAGATTCATTAACATATTTTAAAAATTAGAAAGTTCAGTTCAATGTTAAATCTAGAGCTATGAGCAGTTTCATAAAAGTGAGACACCTCGTGGAAATTAATCCCAAGTTCCAGCCTCATCTGAGACTGTGTGTCAATTTATCCCAACTGAAGAGACAAGCAGGGACAAGGCATACACACGCACCTAACTGACGCTCTGCAAATTCTAAGTCTGCAATATTTTCAGTAGCCCACTGGGCTTAGCTGCGCCGGAACAAGGTAGCACATTTTGGAAATGCTTCAAGTGTTTTAATCAACACATTTTTTCAGCAATAATTAACAGATAGGTAGGAATGTTCCAAGTAACCTAAAGCAGTTACACATCAGTATATACCTACATAACACAGAAATTGGGCATTTAACTCCTTTCACTCCCTATGAAAATCCTAGCTCTAACATTTAAAAAAAAAAAAAAAAAAAAAGCCTTAGTTACAAGTGGATTCTGAAAACATTTAAAAATATTCATCTTTTAAACATAGCCATCTGAATCCAGATTACCTAGAAAATAGGGATAGCTGCTGGTGACTATTCCTCTCTCAAGTCAGAAGATGCATCTTATTTCATGCTGGACTCAGCTTTTCCAGCGTCCAGGGAATAAATGCAACTGCTATGGACCGTTGCAGCCTTACTGCCTTCCACATTGAGGGCAGACTAACACAGCCTAACTTTTTCTAATATAGGCACATGCAGTGTATGCATTTAAAAATAAATAAAACATATTGCTCCACTGGGGAAATAGAAAATGAAATGTGTGTGACAGATGTAAGTCATGTCAGTTATCAGAAAGTGTTCAGATTTGACAGCAATGAGGGCAACAAAAAACTAGACAGGGAGTTTGTCTGTGCTAACTAATGTTTCTCAAAAAATTCTTCTGACCATTCATTTTCCATTTTGAATATAATCCTTGATATAAGATTTGACTTTATATATTGACATACTAGTTCCCAGGAATCTGGTCCAAAATTGCTCTCTCATCTCTCCCCACCTCCGCCCAAACACTTTTTAAAGTAATATTGACACAACTGCAAGTAGTAGCCTTTCTAAATTAAAACTTCTGTATATAGCCTGGGCATACAGTACAGAGCTTACAAGGCTCTGTTAGGGACATCAAATACATTTTGAAAGACTGTGGTTATACTGTCTGTGGTATTAGTCAAGTAACATATTGCCTGTCTGGAACTTGTGTAACAAGCACTAGCAAATAAAGTGCTCAAATTGTATGGTATCTTGCAGTCAAGTCTCGCTGGGTTAGATTCGCAAACAGAGGAAATCCTTCAGACTACGCCCCAACTTGTGTCTCGAGGACAGAGCTTGGGCAAATCACACAATTTCTTGTTTATCAGAATGAGGATTGCAAATACTTGCTTTGCGGCTTACTCTTGAAAACCCAGGACAATGTTCAACTGGTCCATCTGTGCTGGCCCTGAAATCCCTTGGGATTTGCATATTATGAACAAGTTTTCTGCAAAGCCAGAGGACTAAGATGACATGAAACACCCAAAATTGAAGTCTAAATGTTCAGTACCAGATCCACTCATCCCTCAAAAGATTATTCAAGGCTTTTCAGGCTTGAAAAAGAGCAATGAAATCTCCATGCTTCTTTCACATTTGGCACTGCCTGATTCCAGCCAGGAGCAGCAGCAGAGCTGCAGGGTTACCACAAGTTAACTTCTTGCACTCATAACTGGCCTATGGACATTCTCATTCTTTCCTTAAAAAAATGCAAAAGGAGAAAATTCATAGAGACAAAAAGCTGGTAGGTGGAAAGGGAAAGAAAACTTTCCCCACTTAAAACACTGCAGACACTGAAATTTTCCTCTGAATTTACACATTCTTTTCTTTACATTCATTTTTGCCACATGACCTATTCTAAAGATCTTTATTTTCAAAACTGACAAAATGAAGTCAAAAAAGATGGTAACAAAAACCTGTCAAGAATACAAACCAGCAACAAGACATGATTCCTTTCTATTGAATGACAGAGAGAGAAAAGAAGAGAAAAAAAGGGGGTATCAAGTCCTGATAGACCGAAAAGTTTCAAATTTTGAAAAAACTATAAAAAATTAAAAAGACATTAAGCGACAATTTCAGTTTCAAAAGCAGGTTATTTTCCCTTATAAGAAGTGCAAAAGCATCTCAGAGTCATAGGGTGCAGAAAAACAAACAAAATATCAACTAAAAAAATTGAACCAGATCTATTTCTTGTATCTCTGCCTGGCCCAAAAAGCAAAAATAAATACCTTCCAAGATTTTCAATCTAGTTTGAGAGTCCCAAAAGGCTTGAATCATTAAAATATCATGTAAGCTTTTATTCAGACCAACTACTTTGAACTCTATTTGTTTATATCAGAATTAGCCTCAGCTAAAATCTCAGAACAAAACACACACACTGTGTGATACTGGAAACAGATCCAAGTTTTCTTGATTGGCCCCTTTTCTACCATTTGCTTCGAGTCCATTAGTCAAAGCCATTCTCCCCAAATGACGTGGAAGAGTACCTCTTTCATGGCACCCCCTTGAGACCTCTAATACAACAATAGGCCTGAAAAATTAATCTCTCATCTTGATAGCAGAGAAGAATAGCAAACAGTCCTCGGTCCTACATTTCTCTTCCATTCCTATTGCACCCTGGTATGTCAATCTGCTTTTCCAGTAAGCGTCCCACCACCAGCCAAACGAATGCATCTAGGAGAGTTTACTTTTTGGCGAAGCACTGCCTGTACTCTGAGTTACTCCCCTATTGCATCCGATGCAACCGATGGGGTGAGGGTGCAGTTACCCATCCCAGACTACCAGCAGGCATTGAGCCACTCTCTACTCTTTGGTGTAGGCTTTTGGTTTTTTTCTCTAGTTAGCTTAATCGTGCCACAATAAAGAGGCTTACAGCCGCCTCTTTCTCTAATTGCATTGGGTGTGAACTGCAAATGCTGCTTTTTCCAGTAATTTTTCCCTTTTCCTAAGTACAACTCTACATGTGTACATACACACGCACGCATGCTTTCAGTCACACACACACGTTTGCCTTTGGAGGATATTTCAAACCTACCCAACCTAAATAAGGAGAACTTTTAAATGTATTTTCTCTCCCCCTTGATGTGGTGAGATTCACAGGCTGTGGAAAAAGAGGCTGGGACAAGACACGGTTGCATCTGGAGCGGGGGAGGCATTCTTTTTTGTGGTTGTCTGATGAATTATCAAAGCCGACTTGTAAGGAGTTTGGGGCCCAGAACTTTAAACAGATAGAGATTTTCCTCTCTCCTTTCCTTTCTGTCTCCAACTGTCCTGGGGATTTGACTGAGTCATGTTACACTCGCTGTGACTTCAGATCAGTCGTATCTGGCTTTAATAATGTCTTTATTTTTATTGCTGTTATTTTTGGCTGGCTGGGTATTCTTAAGAGCTTTGTTGTTGCACTCCCAGCAGAGGCAGCAGCATGCACTCAGTGATGGGAGCGCAGAGCTGGGAGCGATGCAAGGACAAGACTGAACTAGAAACGGAGACGTCTGTGTGGAGTCTCTCTGGGCTTCGCTTAGGGCCAGCTCAGAGCTCACATGGAAGCCCAGATAGGAATGCCTGGCATTCCCATCCCTTCACGCAGGATGACTTATAATTCCCCACCTCAAACATCTCCCCAACGGGGCTGCACAGAAATTTGTTTTAATAGACATCAAGGCATTGGGGGGAGGGAGGTGTAGAGGTAAGGAGCTCCTGGGACACGTGAAATACATGTCCAAATGGTGCGGCCCTGATTCAAAGCAAAAGAAAACCAACCAACCAAGGTCAACCTCAAAGGCTGCAGCTGACAAAATCCCTCTGGGGAGGTCCAGGTGTTAAGCAGCAGGGAAAGGAAAAAAAAAAACCAAACACCAAAAAACAAAACAAACCCACCAATCTTCCCCCATCCTTCTTTTTCCCCTTTTTTGGTAACCATTTTTAGAGCCTGAAGTTACATAAGCATGCCCCAACAGGGAAAAGGGAAAAAGGAAGGAAGGAAGGATTTTCACAGGTCAAGCCCCTTCCATTACATGTTTTTATTTATTAATTTATTTCCAAGAGAAGAGACAGTACAACTCCAACTTTTTATAGGAGTGCAAATATGAAGCCAAATAGCTTCCTGCCCAAGGCAGGAGACAAATAGAGGGGAGAAAGAAATGGAATGGCTTGTTAGTGGCCACATTTCATCTTTCAAAGAGGCCATCCCAGAAGGATCCTGCTGTGTTTCAATAAAGTGACTACGGGGATCGAAAGCCCAGTCAAAGCACCTAAAGAACTGAGCCAAGAAGGCAACCTAGACCATTAGGTATTTATTTTATTCATGCACAGAAGATACATGGGGCTAGGGGAAGACGGCAGAAACACATCTTGGAGACACAACATGCTGGAATATCACGGAGGGCTTTAAGGACTCTTTGCCCATTCCACCAGTAGAATATATAAAACATATAAATGAGTTCTAAACTTCCTTGTGCAAATCAGTTCCACACTAAAATCCTTAGATCTTAGTGCTAGGGATCTCAGAGAACCGGCCTTCGAAGAAACAAAAGTGGCTTTTATCTACAAATATAACTTCATTTCAGCTACTTACCAAAAATATTCCACTAGCATTCATAATACTTTTTCTTCTTTGTGTCAGCCATGCAAAGCACAAAGCCTCCAACACCTACAAAATGTCCCCAGAAGCCAAACTTACACATATTTATATAAAAGAGAAGGGGAAGTTCAAGACAGGAAGGAAAAATATACATTTCAAACATCTTATTGCAGAGCAGAAACAATAACATGCAACTTATGCAGCCATTGCTATACCACATATAATGAAAAGCCAAACAGCAGAACAGAGTTGGGGTTTTTTTTGGAGGGAGGGGGGAGGGAGGGGAAGGAAAGACACTGGGTGGAAAAGCAGAAAGTAAAAATCCTGAACAAAGAATTTTCAGTAAAATCAGCAGTGGTTTATGCACATGAAAACAGACTTGAGTGGCATCAGGTCAGTCACTCATACACAGTTGCTCACTGTATATTTGGGTTGGACACAGGCACTACTTGAAGTAGCCTGAAAAAAACATCATCCTCTCATTCACTCACCCCCCATCAAGCAATTAATGCAGACATACAGTCCCCCCAAATTAATTAGATTCCCAAAAAGCCTCCGACACCTGTACTCCCCCCCCTTCCTTCTTGAGCCTCATCTCTGTTCCTCACCTCACTTCCACCCAACCCTCTCTGCCAGTCTTCCTCGGGTAGATATTGCACAAAGGTAGGGAATGGGGACTTTGCCTAAATACACAGATGGAGAGGCAATTAGCAAAGATTTTTCTGTGGTTCACTCCCCATACCTATCTGAAAGAGCAGTGCTGGGTTGGCAAAGGGAACATGGATCGAGCTCTTCAATGCTCTTCCACATACTCTGGATAGAACACACCATTTCAGCCAGAGTGCAGCCTGGAAGGTTTCTTTCCAAATGCTTAAGCCTCTTTCCATCTTCTGTTTACATTTTGAATCAGACTGAAAGCTCTTTAGAAAGGCCCGTTTTAGAAATATAGCATTTCACTGTTTTCTAAGGGCATGTGAGGTTTTTTTTTTTTTTGCAGAGGGAACTCTGAATCCATAAATATGGATTTTCAACTCCACAAGCATCACTTTTCCTAATTATTTTCTTCTTTAAGAACTAGCACTGGTGGTAAGAATGTAAGTGCAAAAGAGCAAGACAACACATAATAAGCACCATGATGTACACCTCAAAACCAGTGCAAGGCCTGTACAGGTATGTGTGCATGGGAGGGTTTTTTACTCCAGAAGAGAGGCAAGAAAAGCAGAAGTCAAGAAGTTCAGGAAGTCAAAAGATATGCAGCTCTAAAGGATAACTGTCTGGAGGAACACTGAAGAAATTTCATGGTTTAAGGGCTTTACAGATAGATAGAGTTTCATTCTGATGCAGCTATAAGAGGCAACTACCATTGTGGAAAGAACAAGAATCTACTGAAGACCATCTTATACAGCAGAAACCCAGATGTTCTCTCAGCCTACTTGGCAGGAAATACATTTCAGCAAGGAAGAGCTTGCTTTTCTTTATTCTGAATATGAACCTTTGTACCCACAGAAACTGTACTCTTTACACATTTTTAGTTTAAAATAAAAACAAACAACCTTGGATGCACACAGTTCAAGGCTGAAACAGCTAAATGGTCATGGCCAAAAGTTCATTTCAGCATATCCTAGTAGTCCATTTCCGATTTGCGTAACTTCCTGAGCATCTTCAATGCAAAATAAAGATAGCAACAAGCAAGGTAATTGATATCTACTTGGCCTCAATAGGTTGTAGAGATACTACATGATTTTGGAAATCAGTAGGAAAATTTACATTTTTCTTGACTATTTTCCCTTCTCCCTATACAGACCAGTGTTTTGGTCAGGACTTAAACTTCTATAATCAATTCATATTTTCCCCATTCATGATGAGGAAAGCTCTGCTGATTTCAGACACATAGCAGCTGAAAACCCGTTAAAGGCTGGTCAGAAGAGGGGGCTACTTCAAAATATTACTTCAATTCAGGGAGTGATTTCAAAGAGTGCAGCAAGCAAAGATTATCTATTAGGAAACTGTTTTGTTAGTTTTCGGTTTGGGTTTTTTTGGCCAAGCTGTAGTACTAATAGTGTAAAAAATGTGCCACAAATGGATTAAATTGATGCAGAAATCTTAACCTCTCAGTGTTTTTCAGGACAGATCATCACTTTGTCTATATCTTCATTGCGAAAGAAGGTACATTTTTCAAATATGTAAGGTGGCTCAGGGAAAAAAAATCTACCCGAAGACTAGGTTTTATCCTGATTTAGCTAAACAAGGTGAACGTTAAGTCTTGGCCTCCCCACGCTTTAATTCAAGTAAAACCCTCTCATGTTGAAACCATTAGATTTTACATCATAATACGTGTGTAAAGTTGATTTTTCCAAACTTTAAAAGAAGTTTCATGTATCTTATATTAACATTCTCTCTGTTACAGAGCTGTTTAAACAGGTGTTCAGACACATCAATAACCATTTCCCCCAGGCAAGGAGATAAATAATTTTTACCACCTTTATACTGCACAGAAAAATACTACTTACTATTTACCAGATAGAACTTTCATCCTCAAGAAGTCTAATCTACTTCACCAGCTATCCATAGGAGCTGGGGAGGCCTGAGCCAGACAAAAGTCAGATATTTTACAGAGAAATGCACGGTAAAAGGTAGGACAGGAAGTATTACCTTATTAGAAGTTAAGGTTTTTCATACTGAAAGCCAAGGAAGTCCAAAAATTGAAACCCAGACAAGGTCCCAGAACCAAGTCATATGGGGTTCTGAATACCAACCTCATTCTCTCTTCATCAGAAATAAACTTATGCCCTGCAGCTCCAGCTATGGCTGAAAATGTTAATAAAATGGTTTTTCCATTCCTATACGCTAATTCTTGTCTCAAGATAAAAATCACTGGTCAAAGTGACAAAGAAACAGACCCGTGCTACAGTGGCATGCACTTTGGCAGGCAGAACATGCATTTGGACGAGGAATAATGCCAGAGGGGCGATTTGAACTTGGATCTCTCAAAGTCAAGGAGAGTACCTTAGCCTATGCAATCTCAGATTACAGGGGAATTTTCAGGGCGGGGGGGAAGTGAGAGCGGGTAACAAGTTTTAGAAGGTCTTGATGCCATTATGATACGCAATATTTATTTCTTTATAATTCCAAATGTTTTATGGGGTCATAACATATACTGCCAACCTTTACCCAGTGCTTTTTGCTAGCAGTGCTCCAACATCCTCCTAGATCGGACACAGATGCTGCACTGACTCTGAGAAGTCTATTTACTGAATTAGTAATTACCACATCCTACAGCACCTGAGTTTTCCTTGGAGGTCTCCCAACCAAGTACCGACCATACCCCACATTGCTTAGCTAGTGAAATCTGACATGTTCTTGGCCAGCAGTGTAGCAGCGTTGGCCATGTGTCTAGAAATATTCAACCTGCAAAGAGATCAGAGCCAGAAAAGATTTCTAAATAATTTGGCAATTCCACTCCGCCTGTTACTGGTTCCTTCTCGCATTCCTCTTACGCAAAAAGAAGCTACACCAGACTGGTTCGGTTATTTTTGTGTGGCAGCTGGGCGGGTAGGGGAGAAAATTCAGCCTGCTGAATACAGAGCACTTCTGAAAATCTGGCTCTCCGTTGTTAACATATACAGGTTTGCAAAGGCTCCCGTTTCAGATATCCTACTTTCAAGCTGCTCTCTGTAGAAAACAAGAGTATTTAATTGGCAGAAAACAAAAAATATGCAAAAGAAATAAAATAATAATAAAACAGAAGAAAGCTCCCACCCCTGAGGAGCAGCTCAGCACTGAATGAAAGCGATTGCAGGCCGTTTTACATGCTTTTCTTGCCTTCCTTCACTCTGTTGTCATTGGTTGTTTCGTTGTTTGCAAGGCTGGAAGAGAGGGGGGAAAGCTGCATGTCAAGTATTGAAATTTGCCTTTGAAGATCCCTTTTTCAGATGGAAAAACGAGCTTCAGACAGAGCTCTCGAACCCCACTTCGACCTTCAAAGTTTGACTAATCCTTTGTCAGCGTGGCATTTGCCACTTAAGGCATAAAGCCCTTTTAACACTCAGATCAGGAGCCTGTTTTCATACCTCCTCTTAAAAGCATATCCACAGCAGACTTTCATTGTAAAAGTGTGGGAAGGGGTTGTTTTGTTTGTGCTTTTATTCGCCAGCTAGGAGGTTAGGAATTCAGTTTCGTGTTCTAGTGAAAGACACAAAACTTGTAAAGCAGCAGCTAGTGCGCCTGTGCTTCATCAGGACCTAGAGAGTATTTTGGGTCAAAGAATACACGCATTTGTATGACGGCAAGCAAGTCTGTTTGCAGTCACTACCACTAAAGGCTTGTCGTTAGGCAATCTGGGTGCTAAAATTGTGGTTGGCACATGAGCAGATCCAGTGCAAAATCTACAACCTTGACATTTTTAGTATCTCACCAACCCATCAAAATAAGGAAGCCATGCATTTACACATAACATAAATAAGAATGCAAATGGTCTTATTCATAAGGTTCCTTACCCTAGAGATAGTTGAAAAGCTGATAAATAAATATGACAAAAGGAGAACTTCAAACAACAGTGGAACATGCTCATTATTGGGATAAAACAAGGCAACCATTTGGAAGGCACAAATGCTTAGGAATAGGGATATTTAAAAAAAAACCTTCATGTAATATTTCATAGGGAACTTGAATAGCCAGAACACTTACCCTAGTCAGAACTTAGCCAGATCATTGGATTTCATCCTACTACTCTTGGTGCAAGACCTTTTCTTGCAAGATTGCCAAGTAAGCATATTGGCAAGCAATATCAAGAGGACATCAGCCTCACCTGCAACAACAGCTTCTGTAGCCTGAATAAAGAGTGGTATGGATGGCATTTCTAAGCCACCATAACTGGGGTCGGCTGGACATAGCCTTTAACCGAAGTCCAGATCAAGATTTAAACTTGCAAAAAACAGATCAATAAAGGTATGTCTTAACCACCTTGCCACAACATTTTCACCTGGTGGAACATGAAGTTTTGTCCAAACAGCAGTGCAGCAATGCAATTTTGAATGCCACAAGAACTCCCAGCTCAGTTCAACAGGTACTCCAGAATTACACCTGAACACTGACAGAATTATGATGCAGAGACAAGGTAAGTTTCAAGGCTTAGATATCTATAAAAGCTTTAGATAGCTATAAAATAATACTTACTACAGTAACAAATCAAATATGAATAATTCCTTATCTCAATGAACAGGCTAGTACAGTTATGCCTGTAAGTTTATAAAATTCACAGATGCAAACTGCTAGAGACATTGAGCATGGAAAGATTCTGGATCAAAAACAGGAGAAATGTTTCAGAGAAGTGTTCTTCTGCAAGAGAAGAATTCATATACCTTTTCAGCATTGTAAGCGTGTGCTGTTAAGAAAAAGCACAGCCTGTTCCTACCCTACCAAACTGAAATCTATGCAAAAAGTGAGGAAGATTTTTACAAGTGGAGAACAAAAGCAAGGAAGATGTGGTGGATCCCAAAGGATTTCCTTCAGGTCAGAGGTCGAATTGGAGTTTAGATTTAACAGGAAATTTTTAGTCTGAAACATAGACCATAACGTATTTTTGGATGAAAACAACAAACCTGAACCTTCACCCACAGTTGAAACCAAACCTGGAATCAATCTTGGATGAAGTTAAATTAAGGAATTCAATCCATGCACCATGGAATATCAGAAGTTGGAAGCCACACTGAGCACCAATGAAGCTACCATTAGAAAGAGCCATTTGTTTATTATATGTCTGCAGCTCCAGGTTGCACCTATGCTTTTCTGTACCTTTAGCTGTGGCTGTCCCCTCCATTTACAGGGCCAGTGAAACAAGTAAGTAAACTCCGCAGCAATCTTAGCTCTCAAATAAAAGTACTAAAGCTAAGAAAAATCTGTACCTTTGATAAAAGATCCATGTAAAAATCAATCTGTACAGTCCTAAAAATGACACCACCAAAAGTATCCTCTCTTCCCAAGCTACCAACCTGGAAGCTGCAATCTGAAAACATCTTAGGGAGAAGATCAGAGTAGACAAAGCCTCTTTTTCTTGCAATCAGTGGTTACAGGTGGCAGCCCTAATGAGTAATAGATTAAGTCAGACTGTACTAGTAACACCATTAGCCCCTAAATGTTTGTTGCTGTGTTGTTTTCTTTCCTGTGGTAAAACTTTTTTCTAAGATTAAACTGTTTTGCATTCAGTTAAACTCAGTAGAGCCTACACCACCACCATCTAATGATTTCAGTGTTTACAATACTAATAACATTTCCAAAAGTTAAAGCAGTAAATGCAGGATTCACCACCCACCCCCTTTTTTTGTTTTTTAAACTTCCACTTATGCACTAACAAAACAAACTGACTGCTGATCTTTCACACCTGCTTAGGAATAGCGAGAAGAAAAGGATTGCAACATCCTAGTGGCTAAACTTAGGAGAAGCACAAGAATGGTAGTATTTGTAAGCCATTCAAAATTCACCTACCACAAACAAACAACCCTCTGATGAAAAGGTATTTCAAGTTTCTCATCTGCCTGCATGGAATATGACAACCAAAGTGACTAGAGTTAAAGAAGGTTAGAAAGCAGCAACCCATCACCGAACAATGATTATCGCTATTACTAACTTATAGCCACTGACACACAGCCTTCAATAAAGACAGCACACGAAGAGTAAGCCTCATCAGAGCACACTGCAAGGCAAGATCAAAGTATACATTTTTCAACAAATCAGTTGCAAGATCTTTTGTAATACATCAGAAAGAGATAACAAAGCATGTATAGATAGATCTGGTGAAGCCTGTTTTGTGAACAGCCTTAATTACAGGACAAAATTAAAACCATCTTAATTAAATTCATAGAAAAAAATGGAAGTTTTCAAGGCAACCTTTAAAAGGGTTTCCAAAAGTAGTTCTACAACAAGTAAATTGTTATTAATGACCATACGTTTACATTTAATCCCCTTTTTCTCTATCATCTTATATTTCTTTATTCAGATTATGAAAAAACTAAGCTAGCATTTAAAAGGAGGAGTTCTACATACCTAAAAATAGCAACCTAACACCCCATTAAAATTATTACAAGAACAAGTAACATTTGATACTCTGACAGTGGTTTTCAAAACTACATCTCTGTAATGCCACTGTAGTGTCTGATGTTTCTGAATGGCTGTTCTGTGATTCTGCTTTGTGGCTAATTGGTCTTCGCTGTCCTGTTGATGCTGTTTGCTTACTTGTGGTTATAAGCTCAGAGGACTGAGACACAGAGAGCGAGTGTTTATAAATGTAAGACTATAAACTTCAGAGCTAATAAGAACAGGTATGGCCAAGAGGATCCGTTCTCTTTGGACTATATTCAAATTCAAATATTAGCTTCTGAAGCCTTCCACTGGCTCAAACCTTTTCACTGGATGTTGTAGGGCTCACCTGTTAATTCATGAATATACAGCCACCTGAAGCCCATGCAGCAGAGCTGCAATTCATTGGCTCTAAAGTCCTACTGATTTTGTCTTCATAATGAGAAGTTCTCAGGGCGTCTCTTAAGGAAAATGTCCGAGTCCTTTTAGTCCATCTATTTACTGCACTCTCCTTCTGTCAGAATGAAGAATCTCTCCAGAAGACAGGTTGAAAATCCTTTTCAGGATTTCAGCCCAGATTTCTGACAGCAGCGTGCGACGATTCTGCTGAGACCTACAGGTCCTGGTGTGCCCCATATGGAAGAGACTCAACTACCACCTGCCCCAGAGAAAACTTTATTCCTTTTCTGACTCCTGAAACATGAGCACTCAAACCAGTGCATGTTATTGCTGTAGAGGCACATCCTTATCCTCTTGGGATATTTTTAAAGTATATCCAGTCTGCTGGAGCACTAAAGGGTCCCACCATCCCATTTTATAGATTTGCCTTTCCTTTGAGGGAGAAATGATTTGCTGTTTACTTTTTAATCTTGAAAACATCCTGAACTAAAGCCAAATTAGGATAATACGTGTACTCTTTACAAATCTTTATTTACAACATCCAAAAAAGTGTATCTTTGAAAGACATTATGAGGAAATAAAACAGAAATGACTACTACATTTCCATATGTGAAGTCTAAATCTGAAGCATTTCTTCTGCTTACACCCAGGTGTGGACGTTCTCCTGTCCACTCTTTCTCAGGCTCCCTTCCTCAAGGTGAAACTTTTCTAGAAGCATGTTAGTTTATGTAGCTAACCCCATTTCTGGAGTCCTCCAGAGTATCTGAAAAAAGTGCAGTCTTTCCCCTAAAACATTTTACTTCTTTTTCCCAGTTCCATCCATCCCTCCTCTCCAAGATCACCTCCTTGTTCTAGAGAGGATATTCTGCATTTTAGGCTCACAGTACTGCACGTATATGAGAATGAGAAACGCAAGTAGCCAAGTACTAATTAACAACAGAACGTCTTCCTTGCTCCATTTCTTCAAAGAAAATCATTCCTGCACAAAAGCCCATATATGCACTTACAAAATTATAGATGTAAATGACCATGTACACCTGAAGAAAATCTACTCAGAACTCTGTTCAATCTAAATTGCAAGCACACAAGAAAAAAATTAAGACAGGAATAAGTAAAGTCAAGAGAAGAAAAGGAAAAAGCCAGATTTCTCACTCACTCTTGCCATCTCAGTCTAAGAAAGCTCTGTCAGCAATTACTAGTAATCCAAATTAGTATTACACAAATATCACTGAAGTATGACACAAGATAAACACAAGATAAACATAAGGGCAGAGATTCTCCAAACCACTCAGGCAGTTTTGGTGTCCTGTTTTAATAGGTGGATCTAATCTAAGGCTTCGTGGTTAACTTTGGAAACCTTAGCCAAAAAGATAGCACAATTTATTTTACTGTAAGTCATCATGAATATGTTTAATGATCAATGAAATCTAATATTCCAAGCTTTATAGAGACAAGTATATTATGAAGACATCCAGTTACAAGGGAGACAGAAATTTATACATTTATAAAACAAAGTAATTCGACTAACTGCAGGCCAGAGAAACATGCCATGAAGAGGGGCTGAGCCATAAAATTCTCATAGCAGGGAGACAGATCCTCATGCCACCTCTAAAAGTGAGAATACACTCCAGTTCATGATGGTTCCTTAGCACTAGGCATAATAGAAAGATTTTGCGTATTCATCTGGCCTGAAAATTTCCAAAAAAGTAAAATCGGAGGCCTGACTTAACACAATCTACATGTTAGTAAAGTACTGCTTGTAGTAAACTGACACTTGGTCTAATTCTGCAAGATATAATATCCTACAATAAGCTGTAGTGCTCCCTTTTTAACAAAAATGTTGCATTTCTCCATTCTGCACAGAAAAGTACAGAAGGAGAAGCATATCAAAATAGGACTGGTTTGAACAAACCTGCAGAATGAAGCAGCAAAAGGAAAGAGGATAGCTAAAGTGTTAGTGCTCACCCTTGAGGGACACGGGTTTGTTTTGTGTCACGTGGCATGCTTTGAAATGAGTTTAATGGCTTCAGTTTCATTCCCACAGGGATTTACCCACCTCAACAGAACCTCAGTTTGTCTCTTTCAGCTCAGCAGTGGAACAGTAACACTGCTCCTGTCACATACTGCGGCTAAGATGCATACGAGAGCTGTAAGACAGCCCTCGTTTGAAATACTCAAGTCGGTGTTTCTTGTTTCAAAGAGGCTGCATTAACTGAGCCATCGGAAGGGCCAAGCCTGGAATGGTAGGGATGCTGCAAAGAAAGCATCAAGAACTGTAACCTGAGACATGAAGAAAAACGGTAGCACAAGCAGCTCTGTAGATTACAAGTATTTTCACCCCAGTGCATCAGATGGATGAAACAAGAATTTAGAAGCAAACATTAAAGGTAGGATTCAGAAAGGTACCTGAAGAACTGCAAACATACCTAGCTGGTGTTGTGGGGGCCTAAGACAGTCTCTAATGAGATAGAGGGAAACCTTCCAGAAGACAGGTTCCCTCAAACTCCTCTGAAGTAAAAGGTACCGATCACCACAAGCCACACGGGTGCCAGACTAGCAATGCCACTGGGCTGACTGAGCAAAGCCTGTTAAAGAGAGGCTCCTACTTGGACAATTACACAAGGGGTTGAGTGCCTCAGTAGAGTCTGAATTCTCACTCTCTAGAGCAAAACAATTTACAAAGCATCATTTAGCATTACAGAGAATCAAGACTAAAAATAATTCTATTTCCTTTCAGGGAGTGAATAAAAATCTCGAAGCAACCCATCAATTCCAAGACAGAGGAAAAACTCTCTTAACTTTGCATTTACAAACTATGCATGATTTCAATGTGAAGAAATGACCAGGAATTCTTTTGCCTGTAGCACAGTTAGTTTCCCCCATACAGGCGTAAATGATGCTCATCAATAGAAATGTGATATTTCTGAATATAAAAAACCCATAAACTGCGCTTACTAGGTCTCCTCTGGTTCCCATTTAATTTCTTTTGTCTAATGTAAACTCACTGGGCTATGACTAACAGCTAACATATAATTTCTAATTGTATGGCATTATGTTATGTTAGTACAAAAACATTATCAGAGCCAAGAGAGAGACAGAAGCATATAGTTCAGTCTTACTGGGAGTAGACAGGAATGGAAAAATACCATCAACATCAAGTACATTTGTCAAGAAAGCAGATTAAAAGCCAGCTTTAATGGGAAAAAATTCTCCCCATGTTTCGCTTTCCTATTTTTTAGATGATATAACTTTGTTATATAAACAAACCAAAATGTGTTCACCTTTACAAGGGCTTATGGAAAAGCAATTGGATGATATAGGACATTGCTATTTTATTCTTTGGAAGACGTTCTGTATATTTCTACAGAAATGGCCTAAAGCTTTACAGAGATATAAAGCCTGAAGCCACATGATTAGCCATAGAATCCCTTCTTGTTGCAGAATTATGTTCAGATTTACATTTGAAAAAATTACGAGCCAGAGTCTCTGAAAAAAACAGAAGGGAAAAAAAAAAAAAAAAAATCTGATTTACACCCTGTAGAGATTTCCCTCCCTGGGGAATAAACCAAAGGAACGTAAATCAAGAGTAAGGCCATGTAGAAGTATACTCCTGAGCCCGCAGATAGTCTGTAACAATAGCTGCAAGAATTGCGATTAGCCCATATCCTCTCAATGTGCTAATCATGAGGTTCAAAAATTGGCAAATTAAATGGCAAATGTGACTGGACAGTATTAGTTTTGTTTGTTTGCAGCTGGCTGTACATGATGTTCCTCTGAAACGGCTGGGGCTGGGCAGCCGGCAAGGTGGTCGGCAGCTTGTCCCATGCAGACCGCTGCCTGCGGGCCGGGGGAAACCCTCTCACCAGCACGGGAGATTACTCCAGTCCCATCAGTGACTGAGCGTGCCCAGCCCCTGTGGTGCAGAGAGGGATGGATGGAGAGAATGAGTCCCACCAGCAAGCAGGAGCCTGCGTGCAAGCAAAGGCAGCGACAAAGCTGAGAGGAGGGAGAGATGCACAACAGGGTCCTCAAAGGAGGATGGATAGACTTCATTTTCCTAAGTACTTAAAAAGGACTGCATTGAGCTTGTTGTCACAGAGAACGCCAATGAATTGCTGAAATCAGAGCAAATCTGAAAGAGAAGATCTATCCACACGAGAAGTGAAAGAGAGGGGGATTTGTTTATGTTGTCCTTGTTTTATTCTGTCTTAACCCAATTCAAATTTGTTGATCTGAATTTGTACTGTTTTAAAGCATCTATATATTGTCTTAGCTTGCAGTCCAATAAAACACAGCTTTTGCAATTTAAAATCTTCTTCTGAAGAGCTCAGTTTAAGGAAGAGTTACAGCCAGATCCACTGAAAGCTCTGGCAAGCTTGGGGTCCTGTTCAAGTAATATGTATTAACAATAACTGCTGTATTGCTATTTACTTCAGATTAAGTTTCATGAAAACTCTCACTGTTTGATCTACAAAAGCTCGAAGAGTCTATTTAGTCTGTAACCCATTTAAGCATCTCGTAGAAATACAGGAGCTAGGAAGACACTGGAAGGAGTGCAGGCAGAGAGTTGCAGTGGTGTGTTAGGAATATTGGGTTTGCTTCCAGCTCTCAGCAGAGCCCACTGTAGTGTTCATTGCCTGCAACATGGCCCTCAGCAAGTCACCCCTCGTTCCTGTGCATATGCTTCCCTTCTCACGTAGCGTAGCAGTCCCATTCATTAAAATTGCAGACTCTTCAGGACAACATTTGCGTCTTGCTATGTATTTGTTCAGGGCTTAATCTAAGAAAGCCCTTATCTCAGCCGGGGAATACTGACATTAGTAGAGTGCAAACACTGATCTCGTGCTCTCCTTCTGCACAGACTGAACATCATCCCCAAACCCATACAATTCTACTGCATGAAAAGACATCATGGCTTTCCATTATTTTTTCCAGCCAGGAATCCCAGCATTAACCAAAAAGAAAAGAAATCCTAAAACTCCATTCAACTGACCTTTAATGTCATTGTCACCCAGCATGCACCTGGCAGCACCCAATCAAAATCTTCCAGGGCACTGTAACCTTGATACTATTGACCAGCATTGCTCTGATTTAAATTTCAAACAGCCTGCAATTTTGATTCCTCTTTCCCCCAGCTCTGAAAGCAAACATTATGGATTTTATAGGGAAGAAGGCCCTGGCCACACATTTGATTTGCACAAACTTCGCATACGTGAAAAGGCAGTCAATACAAACAGAATTAATTTTAATTAACCTTAATATGCTGATGAAAATGGTGGGGAGTTTTCATGAACAAATAAGTAGAGCCACATACACAAAAGTATCTGCTTTGTTAATTACACATGCACACATCCAATAATACAGTCATGGTTAATTATAGTATACTTGTTTCCGAACTTACATTGTTACGACCAAGCTGAGGCACCACTTCAGTCAATAAGCACGTGTCCTTTTTTTTGGTTAGACAGAGTAGAAACCAGCGCTGAGATTTTGATTAGCAGCCTTGTCAAAGACCTTCAGTTCTCCATCTCATCATCAGGTCTTCCGTGCCTGTTGGGGATGGGAAGAAACTTCTTATAATTCCCCAGCCCGGAAAATCCACTGGAAGAATTGCTCCTGGATCACAAACAGGCTCAACTGCAGCCTCTCCAAGAAGTCCAAGGAGTCCAACTCATTCACACAAAATCAGGAGCAACTACTGAAAACCGTGGCTACGCTGATGTAAAACCAGTGAAAAGAGGCAATCAAGAAACCAGTCCATGAAACTGCTACATGTAAATAGAAGACAAATACCAGCAAGTGAATTGAGATCCCTATTACTCAATTTAAACGTAGGTAGACATCCAGATTTAGTGAGTATCTGGTCCACAATCTCTTAACAGATGTGCTCTAAGAGGAGAAGAAGAGGACACTTCTGAAGAGGGCATCGTAACAGGGTAATTTCCCTGTTCCTTGCTGCAAAAATTTCAAGCCAAACCAGACATCTAAACATGAACAGGTCCAAGGTTCCTGACTCTTTAAAGAACCAAAGCCAAGTCATTTCAACCAGCTGCTTTCAAATGTGCCTCTGCATGGATAAGGAACACCTTTCTGTGCTGCCTCTAAGGCTTACCTGGGCCCAGCTGAGAGAATCGAAGTTGTACGGAAAGGCTGAAGGAGCCAAGGACTTGGAAGAAAAAAACTCTTTTGCAATTGTTTTTGGAAACATGTAGGGCCTGATTCTGAAAACTTGCTATGAAAAAATCTGTATATTGGCCAAACTTCTGGCTAGGGTTGAGATTTTCAGTTATTTCCCAAAAGCAGAATGGGGGCGGGGGTGGGAGGGGGGAGTGCTTTCTTAGCTTTGCTCAACACTCTCATCTTCCTTATCAGCACAGTGGACATGTGCTGCACAAAGAAAGCAGATGCAAGACACAAAACCAGGTATTTAATGTTTGTTCAGTTAGAAGAAAAATATTGCCAAACCAATGGATTCAAGAATAATAGAGTTATGCCCTGAAAATCATGAGATTTGGGACTCCCTCTCTTTGCTTTCTATTTTTTAATCTTCCAGGGTGCTTTTGAGTTACATTTCTACATTTGAGAGCCTGCAGGCTAGGAATTTATTTAAGATACAGCTAAGAATCTCATTAATAACATGAATCCAGGAACTGGGTTTTAAAGAAAATATACAGGTAATGCAAAATTTAAAGTCATGACAGCTGGCATCAGCGCATACAATATCAATATCTAACTAATGGACCCAGAATGATTACTGGTTAATGAGCTGAAGCACGCAACAATAATGAAAAAAAACAGATCAGAAGAAATGTTTCTTTTGTAACATGGCTGCTAAGAATTATGCCAAGTTACTCAGAGTCACATCCTGTTTACTTAAGTGATGGCAGACTGGGCCTAATTCTAATGTCACAAGCCGTACTTTCAAAGTAGGCAAATGCCTGGTAATATACCTTGATTTGCACCTCTATAGCCAAGCAAAAAGGAGCCCAAATAAAATACATCTGTAGTTAAGGCAAATATGATGTGGTCTTAAGATTGTAATCCTAACCACTATTTAACTGTTTAGTAGGGTAATTATAAATAATGCTATTGATAGTTATGGTTTCATCATGTCCAAAATCTAGGTGATGGTAGAGTTGGGCTGTTAAAATTCTAGCAACTGAGGATAGACAAGCATGTTATAAATTGCATTTGGAAAAGCTTCAAAACAAGCTGGTGCTGAGCAGCAACAGACCAAAATCCCTTTTTGCAATATCTTCTTCATGTTCAGAACATACCTGACATATTTCAAGTATATTTTCATTAGATGCATTACCTGATCTGTACAAACATTGCTGCTACCTGCCCTCCTCCCTAAAATTATCGATTAAACTTGGAAAGTGTAGGAAATAGCACTGCCAAAATTCAGGCTTCAGACTCAAAGATGCAAATAATTGTGCCTTCAGTAGTCTGCTTGATGCTGAAAAACAGTACTGCAAATAGCCTGACTTTTCTGCAAAAACTTCGATGGAGAAGTTCATGGGCACAAATATGGGAAGTACATTCCAGTCCTTGCAGCAATGTTTCCCTCTATTTTACACCTTAATAAATGCATTATGAAAATAAACATTTACCTGGCAGTTGTCCTTAATGGAGGCTCTCTCCTTTTAAATTGATTGAGAGCTTTAGAGTAAAAGCAGAAAAGCACAGGGGGATGTACACCAGTGAAAGTTTGGAGTTTAATGAACAAAGCCACTTATTCCCTCTCAAAGGCAGAGTGAGACAGAGAGGGAGATGAAAGCTCTTGTTTCATTTTATGTGCAAAACAGAACAGACATCTCCCATAGACATGCTAATGAAACATTGATTTGCTGGGGTGACGTTTGTTACCACAGGGCTCTCCACCTTGGACTTCCAGGAGAAACGATTCACAATTAATTAACTCCTTTCACAGATTATCTGAAATCTAACTTGGGCTCAACCCCACTTGGTGATAATGTTCATTTTCTTACAAATATGCAGATCAAAGAATATATATACACAAACATATATATATAAAAAAAGATGTATTCCAAATTTTTATACACATGTATACACATGCAAACATACAATGCATTATATATGGCATATAAAATAAATTATATCAAATATACATGTATTTGTAGCCATATAATTCCACTGCTGTAAGCACACACAGCGTTTTCTGCCATCAGCTCAGCACTGCCATGGGAGAACCCAACAAACTCCCAACACTTCAGGACAAACTCTGACTCACTCACCCATCTCCTTCTTGCCACAAGTTAGTATCAAACCAATACCCTAATACATGTTAACAAGCATTGCTCCTAACCACCACTTTAATGAGTTTTCTCAGGCACAGAAAGGAGACTGGCACTCTTGTCTCTCCATTAAAATAATAATTTTTAAAAAGTAGCTCCTCTTCAAGGGGAATGGAGATATAAAATAAATATGAAACTAAAATACTTGAGGGTTTTGTTTGTTTGTTTGTTTTCAAAAAGAGGGGAAAAAAGTAACTGCAAAATTCTCTTTCAGTTCAAAAGAACAATATACACACACAAACCATAAATTGTCTTGCTATATATGCACTATATGACAGAGGCATATGAAACACCACACCTCCCATATCATGTTTTTAATCTCATTTGTCCTACACCCGTGAAAGCCTCAATCCAGTATCACAGCCCCCTTGATCAAAGGGGGTTTGATTCACGTACATTGAATTCTACCACAAATATGGTTTTCCCTGCATTTGTGGGAACCCGTCTGTAAAGTTTACGTTTATCAAGGGATCAAAATAGAGCAGCAGGACAGCTTCATAGCTGGTTCATTAGTCAATATTTGAAGTGGCAAAGAAAGTAGCTCAGAAGAACAACTGCTACATTCTCAATGGGAGTTGCTATAAACGCTAGTTAAAGATTATCTTCCCTTAAAAGTTGTGAGGAAATTAAGGAAAGAAATTCTGTGGATATTGTCTTTCTAAGCTTTTCTTGTTTTGGTTGAAAAACAATTGTTTAGAAAATAAGAAAAAAAAATGTGTGGATTCCTTCTATAATCAAAATATTTAATTTTCAGCAATGAGAATTCCAAAAGGTTCCACAGAAGCAGATATTTCTTTCTCGTTTAGGTAAAAAAAAAAAACCACTTTTCCTTAAAAAAAAAAAAAAAAAAAAAGCTTAGGCTCTGTGTTTAAGGCTCTGTGGCAGGGCCTTAAAAGCTGTGGTAGATTTAAATTTTACTTTAAGGGATTTAAACCAGTCTCACAGTGACTTTATAATTTTCCTTCTACGATGCACGTAAGGATTATGAATATGATATAAGGAATAATTCTGTTGGATATTTTGATTTACAATAAAAACTAAAATTGCTTTTAAGTAACATATCTAGAAGATCAAAGGCCTATGGAGCAGTAACGCTATAAATAACTTTCAACCTACTATTCTTTAAAGATTTTAATTTGAGAATTTGAAATAAATCTCCTACTGTACATACACACACACATTCCCCCACTCCTTCCTTCACCGAATACCATTAACGTGAATTTCAAGCAGGGCTCACCTTCACAACAGCTATTATTGACACAGGGTAGATGATCAATACAGAACAGACTGGAAGCTCATTTTCAGAAATTGATAAAAATTCAAACCCCAGAGGGGTTAGATGATTTACAGCAAAGGTTAAAGCTATGCATTCTACTTTTCTTAAAAGCAAGGGTTTTCCAGATGCTTCCAAACATTTTTTTTCTTAATGCCTTTAAATTTGAGTACAAATTTATTTTCTTTCTTAGAATTCATCATTAGAGTACAAGTTAAGTTTGCTGAGAGCAAGCAATATATCTTAGCACACAAGGTAACTTTCTTTGTATGACAGGTGCAAGAATCATGAAGCTGGGCCTTACTGGGACCTACACTGCATCTCCCAAACCCAACTGACAGCGCCAACTTGTCCTATTCCACTCGTTCTGGCTGCCACCATCCTGCAGTGACACTCACATTGGTCCTGGCTCCCTCCCCACAAGGATACTAGTAAGTGGTGAGATGGAACTGAGGGCCACCAGCCTTCCCGTCTCAGATCCTATTTCAAGGAGTTCACCAGCTTATGACGAGACGAGAATATTTGATTTGTTCAATAACCATGAAGTACATAAAAATGAGGAAAACAGTAGCCATCAATTCATGTAGAGTTGGGGATGTGCAGTACTGCCAACCCACCCTAGTGGAAAAAAAGGTCTCAAGAAAAACAAATGGAAAAGGCACCTTCTCCAATGAAGTAGCGCAGACCAATGACAGTAACAGAACTCCCCATAAGCAACGTGCTTGTCCCTTTCTGATTCATTACGACTTCTTACCCACCCCCTTCTCCTTTCTTCAAGGCATCTCTCCTCTGGTTAGGAGGCAGCAGCAGCAGAAAGTTAAACACTGCTTTCCTTCCCAGGTCATCAATAAAAAGCGGCCTCACTAATGAAGTGCTCTAGCTAAAATAATAAAAGAAGGGCCAGTATAGAGTTCCTGTGAGTCCTGGCTCAATCCAAACCCTAATATTGATGTTATTATATAAAAGTACCACAGAGTATGTAGGGCAACCCCATGTCTATCACAGCAGCCAGAGCCATTTCATACTGTGCGCTTTTAATTATTTCATTGACACCCTTGGACTTGATAACTGCCTGAATTTTCCTGTCAACACTTTGGTCCTTGATTTTCTTCATTAAATCACAGGTTCAAATTACTTTTTTTCTCCACTCCCACCCCAACTTTTTTTTGGCTTCTAATTCTCTGAATGCCCCATGCTGTTTTAAATTACATGCTCATTTTGGAATAGACGGACTATTTATCTAGGAGGCAAATTTCAGAGTCATCTGAAATTAATTTCCCAACCCCAAAGTTCCTGGGTACCAGCTTCCAATTCAGCCATGGAATTTCCTGATGGCGCTGCGTGGTTCAGGTTTCTCCGCACCTCCAGAGAGCCGCCCCACCAGCCGCGAGGCTGCAACACGTGCTCCCTCCTGCTTCTGTTAGTTTCCTACTGACCTTTTCAACAGCAAAATAAAATCTACCGTAATTAATTTGTAGTTATTAGTAATAAAGTAGGCTATATAATTCTTAACATTGAACCCACGTCTTGGGAGGTGGAAGTGTTTCAAAGAGTTGAAGGGCACACAGCACTTAACGTAAAACTTAGCCTGGAAAATTGTTATTAATTGTTATGCCAAGTATATTAACAGACACTAGCTGCCCTGTATGTACAGCACCATAATTTTAGAAGTATCAGTTACCCCAGGTGACTTCACCTGGACTTTGGGCACCCACACCACCTCTAACATTAGGGCTGTGGGCAAAGTTAAAATCATTTCAAACATTCCAAACATAAAATTAAAACCTTCTGCCATGAAAAATCTAGAATTTTATTTTGCGTGTCTGTAAAGAGTCCAATCTGATGGGAGAAATTTGAAATTCCCTGTTGTTTTGTTAAGTATATCAAAACAAGTTTCAGGTGTAAGAGAGGTTACGGCTTGTTTCAGTGGTCAATTTTTTTTCAGGCAAAATTATTTTTCCTTAAAATTATTTGTTCATGTTAAATCAATTGTGACATTAAGTTTAACATGTTTCTCATTTGAAAATGAACGCTTTTCCAAAAATGCCATAATTGGCTTTTTTGGGAAAAAAGCTTAATGACATAGTTTCCCTCAAAAGCTTGTAAGACTTTTGGAAAAATTTTCACTTATAACTTGTTGGAGAACTAAATGTTATTTTGCAAGTGAGGATAGGGAATACAATGATTTCGCAATACCAGACCAATATTTAAATTTTTATTGCCTGGTATTTCTCTATGACGGAAAACAGTTTTTACGTTTGTAACCAGAAAGTGAAGTTTTCCTACGAACTTCTTAATTATTGCATTTTCAGTATTTTCTGTGAGAAAATTACTGTAATCTGCTCCTGAAGTTACTCCGGTACTTTAAAACAGTAAGTTACACTATAGCACTTAAACAAAGGGCTTTTATACATCTAAGACTGAAACATCTCCTACATAAAAACTCCTGAAAGTCATCTGATCATAGATGACAGTTGAAATCAATCATCTCATGTTACAGGATGTTTATCAGAAATTTCACGTTAGCTGTTTAATCCACACCTGCCAGTGGAAAATGGACCACTCCATTTAATACTGCTATAACCACCCTTAAAGAAAGCCTCTGGAGCCTGAAAACCCCAGATGCCCCTTCACTGGCAGGAATTCAGGGAAATCAACTGACTTTTGGGGTTATTTATTTGGTTTGGTTTTGGTTTTTTTACCGCTTGCCTTCAAGCACCACCAGGCACAGAAGCTAACCGTTCCTCAGCTGACACCTTACTCCATTGCTACAGAGTCATCCAAGGACTCACTACAGGGCAGGTGGGTGGAGATCCCTCCCGTGCCAGGGCAACCTGCTGACAGAGACGGTCCAACTGCACCCAGCTTCTCTCCCTTCTTCCAAAGAAAGTGTCCATACAGAATGGGTCGATAGAAGCGGCGACACTGAAGTATGCTTGTAAGCATGGCTGTCTTGAGTACAGCAGATGCACAAAATGGAGGTTCATCGCCAGACTTCCAGCATGTGTCATTTACCTCCTGGTACCCTGCCCCATGCACACCTTGCTGCCCAGAAATCATACTGTAGTGGTGGATCCTTATACTATAGCTAGAAATGTTGGTATTTTGAGGTGCATAGCAGCTAAAGCAGCTACCTGGAAACTCCAGTCTCAGACTACTCTGGGAAATGAGTGGCAAGACAGTCATTATGGATGAGAGAGCAGTAATAGAAAGAAGAGGAGACCAAGTCCAACTATACATTCCAAGAGAGACAAAGATACCCGAAGACCTAATAAAAGTATTTCCCCACAGATAAAGTAATTTAGTTGAGTTATACTACCATAAGAGGGTTTTTTTGTTCGTTTGTGTGGGGTCGTTTGTTGTTTGTTTGTTTTAAGTCAGACAGCAGTGGCATTCAGACTGTACTCCCTTTGATCTCAGCTCTAAAAGGATTCCTATCTGTGAAAATTTCCTGGTATGAAAGGCGGAGTCTGAACCCAAAGAAGCCATACTGGCAAAAGCTGCCAAAGGGTCTAGTTAGGACACCGTGAAAAGTTTGCAGTAGATTTAAAGTGCAGGTATTCCAGCTCAGAATTAGGTCCATGTTCCATGCACAGTCTTCTACAGGGCAAAAAAGTTCCTGACAATACTTCTATGACAATATTTTAAGCAAACAAGTTTAAAGTGAAAGTATTCCAGCTCAGAATTAGGTCCATGTTCCATGCACAGTCTTCTACAGGGCAAAAAAGTTCCTGACAATACTTCCATGACAATATTTTAAGCAAACAAAAATAGAAATAAGATTTAAAACGTTGGGTTTCTATTTTTATGGAACCAAAAAGAAACATGTTCAGGGGAGACCAGTTAAAAAATTGGCACAGAATCCGAGGGCAGCTCCAAAAAAACCTCTCCGTAAAGCTGAGCTGTTGAGGTTCGCTATTTCAAAGCCGACTCCTTTAGACTGCTGAACACAGTAACACTGTGAAACTAACAGCAGTTAAACTAATGGCAACTGCTTTGCCATTGATAAAACTATACTGAAAAAAACATTGGAAGGAGAGATACATTTCATTCTCCCTTAAACACTTTCTATTACACTTATTTAAATGAACTGAAATTTCACCCTGCCAGCTGCATATTCTGTTGCTGTGGCAGCCCAGGCACGTATAGTCTGGCTTCTTCACGGTGACTTTTTTGTGATAAACGCTGCCTACCATTTGAAGGATCCACCACTTATACTTGACAAAGGTGGGCTGTGGGATGTATAGATGAAACAGAACTTACAGGAAACTCATGGTGCTTTGGTGTAAAAGCTAGAGGCCAGGCAGACTGGCATCAGCTGACAAGAACAGCAGCAGGCATGTATGGTCAGGTGTCTAAATCCCACCCTAAAATATCCTAAGGAAAAAAGAAGGAAAGTAAATTGAAATAAAACATTTTGCTAGTCATCTCCCAGTACTTTGAACAGCTAGACCTCCTAAATACATCCCTGCCCCTTTAGAAGGATTGAAAAGCCACAATTTAAAGAAAAATACACTGTACCTAGTAACTGCACATTAAAAGGGGGGTGAGGGAGGAAATCCATAGTCCACCTTGATCTTCACATGAACAAAAACCTGATTTAGATCTCCACGTGTTTTATATCTTCCAGGTCTCTGCTAGGTATTTCTGCATGGGTTTTTTTGGAGGGAGGGAAGAATTCCTAAAACATTTTTTTAACATTTAACTTCTTCCCATTACCATTTTCATAAACAGAGGTTAGGAACAGGGAAGGGCAAAGAATCTTCAAATGTTTCTAAAACCTTTAAGCCCTAACAGTAATACCTGCTGCAATGGAGAAAAAAATACTGCGAACTTCCAGGGGTTTTGGTATCAATGATCACTTCGTTCTCTGCCATAATGCTGGTCCTGAAAGGTCCTGAACAGATCCTGAAGAGGCAAGAGCCCCACTGCATTAAATTAAGAATATGTGGCCAATTTAATGAAATATTTAACACCTCAAAGGCCTCAGCTTTTCAATAAAATTAGGTGCATTGTAGCAGATGTACAGTAGGGTCATAACTATGTTCCCCTTGATGAATGCAGCTGGACCATACAAAACCCCCCCAAAATCATCTTTACATCCAGCTCATTTACATCATTTACACTTATCTCAGCAGGACATATTAGCTCATACACATCACTGGTTAAACCACCTACATTGCTTCTGGATCAGAACTGGCTCCCAGCCAGCTGGTACAAAGCACAGGTTGAGAAGTTCAACCCTATCTCCTTCCCTTCAATGAGAGATACCCTACAGCAGTTATTATCTCCTAAAGAACAGGGTAAATCTGCCCTGCAGTTTTTTCTTCCAACTATTACTACTTGAAAAGAGAAAGACTTAGCTGAGTGAATGAAACAAAACTAAGGGCATTGGTAAAAATCTGTACTCAGGCAGTCACTCATGTATAAACACTGCAAATAAACAGCAGACATTATAACGCAACAACTGATTCGCATGACTCCATGCTTCACGGCTGCATTTAAGATTTCAAGAGCAATTGGATGTTAAATGTAGATTAATGAAGATGACCATTCATTTCCCTTCTGCAACAAAATCCCCATGCAACTAATTAGAAAAAACAAAAACATTTTTTCCAAAACTTAAACACCCAGCATGAAGACTGCAGAGAAGGTGAATACTTCCACAGTCACCGAGAAGCAAGTCACTGGCAGGAAATGTGGATATTTGACTCCTTGACTTGAGCATGCATGAGAAAAGCCAGTAAATCAGCACATACTCACCCTGTTGCTAAATCAAAGGTTCGGGGTTAGCACTGGAAGGGCGGGGGCTGGGGTTCTGCCACACTCGGACAGGGCAACTGCAGCAGCCGTCCCAACATCAGTGAGGATGGACGTCAGTCCAAGCAACTTGCTTTTAAGATGTGATTATGGTCTAGCCCAGAGAAGATGGAGAGTCACATACCTCAGCTATATATGCATCTACCTCTTGCTATAGGAAAAAAATAAAAATAAGTGTCCAAAATATTTTCTGCAAAGACCTCAGTGAACCAAATTAGTAAATTGGTATGTCCACAAGATGCAGACTTTGTTCTTAGGACTGTAAAAGAAGTTATTAGTACAAAACCACCATTATCGTGGAACACCATCATGCAACCGGCATCACTTCCTGGACATTTCAATTGTTAAAGCGAAGAACCAGGTTGTTCAGAGATTTCTCCAGTCTTAGCTGTGGAAAAATCCACAATTTTCTTCATCTTCTTGCTCTCCACATATGGACTTAGGGAAGAAGAGACTTTACACCACACATTCTCTTTTCTTTCTTTCTCTCTCTCACTTTCTTCCAAGCCACCTCCCCAAAGTGGCACTTACCTCAGTGACAAATGAAGCAATAATAAGGTTAGTCATTTAACTCCTTGCATCCTACTTAAAAATCACCCTAATTACTGTGTAATGGGTCCACAGAGGCAGAAGAGTCTGGGTGAAATCTACCCGGAGGGCACCGGTATAGTTCATCTGTCCATTCCCTAATAGCACTCTAAAGTTCACCCTTATAAACATGTCACCTAGTCTATAATTAAGTGACTGGTCATTAGGTAACATATGTGGTACCTGTGGGTCACATATCAGTCAGCTGGTGATGGATCTTTATCCAATAGCCGTGCAGAAGCAGCTCCATAGCTCTCTGTCACCACAGCATTACTCTCAATGCACAGCACACTCACAGAAGAGTTTGTGTAGATGGGGTTTTTTAAGCAATAAACTCCATATTTGTGAAGTGTGAGAAACTGAGGGGAAGACGGAGCAGAAGGACTGTCACAGTTCAGTCTTCATCCCAGCAGCATGATAAAAAGCTGAGTTTTTCCTTTATATTCTGCAAGAATACTGGTTCCTAAAGCACGCTTCATACTTTGTTGACAGGTGAATCCCATTCACACTCAATATAAGTCAAGATTGCTAATTCCTATAGCTTTATAAACTGCAAGATGACATCCTCTTTCCTGGTCATATTTTTTAAAAAAAAAAAAAAAAAAAATCAAGTTATGCTTTTTAACTCCTTCAGCTTCCATAGATGTGCAAGGCTGTGATGGACAGAGGGGAAAAACATAAGCCAAATTTATCCTTGATTTTACTAAGAAAACTGGAAGAATCGAGAACGTACATCTGAACAAACTCCCAAGTAACTAAATGAACTACAGACCCCGGACGATCTGGCCATTCATCAATGTGGGCACATGTACAGAGAAATACAACCAGTTTCATTGCAACTCCCTTCCCCCCTTCACTCTGTGCAACACAAGGGGCTTGATCAAGGAGATATCAGAACAAGAGCCAGACATTCAACACAAGTTTTTTCTCAGAGTGCACGAAAGCAATGGTTTCCAGCAGGTTTTGTTGCCCCCAAGAGACAGAAAAGGACAGGTCACATGAAGTCTTGAAGTTCAGACTGGAGTCCTAGAAATACTGAGGCTCGTACTTCTTACAAAATTATTCAGTCATTTTACAATTTAGAAGTTCTCTGAACTGGAAAGAGAAAGAAAATGAATTTCCTTGAGGAAGACCCACAGAGGTGGTGCCACATAGCCAAAAAAAAAAAAAAATTTTGCAACAGATTTTCTCGGGGTACAAGAGGACTGTAACCCTGCCCGTGTGTTGCACGTACTGTTTTCAAGGAATTTACTTTTACCTTGTGCACTCTTGGATGCAATAATGCAGTGAAGAGCTGGACCACACAGATTTCCAGATGGTAAATGAGATTTGAGCTAAGCTTTTCTGGGTAAGTAAATTATAAAGGAAAGGAAAAAAGAAAAAAAAAAAACAAACCCAAAATGTCTTATGCCCACAATGTTTAAAGGTTTATAATTGCTAGTTATTATCTCCAAGGAGGGTGCACAAAGCCATGATATTATGGCCAACAAAACAAGACAAGACCTTGAAATCAGCCCTCTGACCCCAACTGTTGAAATGTGCCTTAACTACCATACGTATTAGCCTCCCATGACATCTCTTCTGGCAACGCACCTCTCTGTTTGATGTTCACAGTAAACCACTCGGGCCACCCACAGTTTTGGTAACACAGGAAATGGAAGATTGGCAAAAGCATTACATTGGCCAATTAATTCCAAGAACAAAATTCCAAGACCAAGAAGAGACGTATGTCCATTAATGACTAATTTACCCCATTGTATTTAGAGATATAATTAGATGTAACTGTGCAAAAAAAAAAAAACCACAATATTATTTGCAACATGAAGCAAAACAATGCCTTTTGACTTAAATCACATTGGAAAGATAGCAAAGATGCACAAATTTTGTCCCCCAGAGAATTTGATCGCTTTAAAGTCTGCAATCAAGGAAGGGATGAAGTCTAAAGAAAGGTGTTCTTTTTTTGTATGTTTTGTAGAGAAAATGTTTGCCCCTCTGGCCAAGATGAGACTTTATTGACTGAGGCATGCACTCCTTACAAAGTTATCCACCTCTCATGTTCTTACTGGACTTCAGTAACTTTCTTCATAACCAATTCCATCAGCTTCTGCTTTCTTTATACCAAGAAAACATCATGCTCATTTGTACTCTCACATTTTGCATATTTTACCAAATTCTCAGGTTCTTTAGTCAAAGCCAAGATGAGCCAAGGAGAGTAACCTCGAACAATATCTACAGACATGATTAGTAATTTTAAAATAAAGCTCATGAAATACATGGCTTAAAGCTGCTGTCTAAGAAGGCTTGTACAGAGATTCCTTCTTCCTGGCCTGTTGTTCTACATTATGTCAATACCATAATTTGAAATACTGTTTGGAGACACCAGAGACAACTCTTACATTTCAAGCTATCCAGTAAAGAATTCAAACCTTTTTACTTGGGGGTCTTTTACTCTACAAGGCGCCTCTGGGTCTAGTATCAATCACCCTGTGATAGATGGGCATCCCATACCAGGGTCATTCGTACCTCCACTGCTTATTGAACTGTAGCACCTCGTCCTCATTGAATACTGACGGCTGATCTATATGATTCAGGTCCAATCAGAACAGTGATTTTTCAGTGTTAAGGACTCTTCCATCTGACATGTTTGCACTGAGACTATAAAGGATCAAAATGGAGCACAGGAAAACAGCCCTCAAATAACAGGATTAGCCAACTATTTCTGTGTGTTTGCACCACAACTCTCTGCACCTTATAAAATGACAAAGTATCCCCGGCTAAGGGGAAGGAAAAAAAAAAAAGAGAGAGAGAGGGGAAAAAGCAAAAAGCCTGTTATGCACAGTCAGTGTCACTTATTCAAGAGCATGTGACTGTATTTGAACACGTAGTTGAAACATATCATTAGGACAATTCTGCTTCAAGAGTTTGATCACTAATTGGCACACGCAGGAGCATAGCACAAATTAAACTTACCCTTTGGCATGGCCAAATATAAGAAGACATGTTTAAGGAGGGTGTAGAAATGCAGAACAGCAGAGAGGATGGGTATAACACTGAGAGAAGCAAAGTTGTTTGACAGAAGAAGAATAGACTCAGCAAACTCGTTTATTGTTAGAGTGGAGCCTGCATTAAGAAAGATTGTGCAGAAACGTCTAAGTGGGGAGAGGTATGAGCCTACTTAAGAGAGGAGAGAGGAAATTTGGGGAGGAGATTCTTAACAGTTCTCTTTTTTTCTGTAGAACTTTGTAGGTGTGTGATACACAATCAAAGGATTAAGCTAATCTCAGGAAATCTTGTATCTAAGCAGAAATTAAGCAGATTCCAAAGAAATAAATACATGTGTTTGAGATAATTTGCCGTAGGTTTTATCCCTGATTAGATGCATCCATAATAGTGTCTTTTCAAAGTCAGTAAGAGAAACCATTACTCACACTGCAGTTACTTCCTGTGCCAGTAAGGTGGTCTAATTGCCTTTTTTTTGGCACACTCTACTGTATTCAATGCAGCATGTGCTCTTCCCATGCTTGAGAAATATCTTAGCTGAATGCACCGGAATGCTGACCCTAGATCTCTGTTTAAGCTTAAGCTTGATTTCCTTACATACCTGAGAAAGCAATGTGGTAAGATCTGAGATTTCAGCTAACCAGTAAGAGCTGGCTTTATACCTTCCCTGTGGTTACAGCTGTTCACACTGGTCTACTGCAATGCGAAGAAAATGGAGAAACAGAAGGGACTGACATAAGGAAAGGCAAATGAAGGAAAACATTGTCCTTGTTTAGCGAACGTGGCCAGAAAGACATTGGGATTTGCCTGGAATAGGACATAGAGGGACAGGTTCTTTACTGCTTGCATCCTGTCTTACTACTTCTCTGCAAAGGGGATGCAGTCCATTACTCTATTTACACAAGTATAGGTGACCACACAGAGACAAGGCAAAATATAATACAGCCTTTAGAAATGAAACTTCTGCAACTCATTCCCCATTTAACAGTAGCTTGCTGGGTGGTCTTGAGCCATAAATGAAATGCATAGCTAATACTCTCTTACACAGTAATTCCAAGGTCCAGTCACTCCATAGCAAAATATTTGCACTTTCTTAGTTGAACAATACTTTTGAAGTGCAATACATTTGTACTTCAATACTTTCTTAGTTGAACAATACTTTTGAAGTACAATACATTGATGTTTAAGGTTATTTTGCCTTTGTTTTGTTCCGTTTAGTGAGAATTTTTTGTCTTTGAATACTTATAAGGGTCTCAAAAACTACTACCATTCTGTGGAACAGGAATATATCATTGTTCCCACTTCACAAAACTGAAGAAAATATATACAGGTCCACAGGGTTGTGGGTCTGTCTGTTCACGTTCCTATGTATGACATCCTCACAGAATGCTTTTTGCAAGTTTGCATCCATGTGAAGAGCTGCCAAATCCTTCAAGAACTCATGATCTTCCAGTGCTTCCCAAAAAGAACTCAAGTTTCATAACAGAAACCTTGTATAAGATGACCATACAGACCACTTTTCTGCTTTTTGTCTTAAACATGCACATCTGACACATAAAGAGCATTTTGACAGGAATTTTTTCCCCTAGTTTTCTGTAGTACCAATCACAGAACCAATTTGAGGGCAGGTGTTTATTTTATTTTTATTATTCTGCTAAGCACAGCATTCTCTATAACCTTCAGGGAAGGGGAATGGGGAAGAACAGCATCAACTTCCAAGAAAATATCAAAAGCTAATAACCACCCTTCTGAATTTTAATCCACAGCCAACCCCAAAATAGCTCACTTCATACACTCTTCGCACTTTTGATGAGGTGAAAAGGAGGTGCTTTATTCCAGAATCATCTTAAAAGGGGAATGTATTAGTAATTGTGAATTAACACTGATTCTTAAAGATTACACTTTTCTTCTTAAAATAGTAGTCAAAAGTTGAAATTTTTGCAGGAATTCAGGATTAAAACACAAATAATAGTTCTCGTGTGAATGCATATTTTATAGAAGTTTCCGTTTTAGGTTGCACTGCAGACTCAAATCATTGGCAAAACAAGTTTCTAGAATAGACCTGTGATAAAGCCTTTCACATTAATAGGCTGATTTTTGGATCACAGCCACAGGGTGGTACTGTGGATGGGTAGCTACATTTGCCGTTCATGATGGATGCAGCTGGTCATCGCATGCTTAGAGCCAAATCAAGAGCATTTGGGCACAGTCATTTGGTGCCTGATGTCAACACGCCTAGTCGACATCAGGCACCTTAACCTACTCCAATACCTTAGCTAAGTGGCCATACAGCCCTTCCAACATCATACCCATGCAAAGCAAAGAGATTAGCTTACAAATGCCTTCAGCACCTCGACATTCCTCCTGTTGAAAATCTGTTTTCTAATTTGTCTTTTCAGTCCTCCAGCTGTATTAGTTTTACTACGGGTGAAAGATGCGAGTATATTTATGTAGCAGAAATTACCAAATAATAAAAGATCACTACAACACTTCCAGATTTTTGGAAGTCCATTGGCACAGAATCAAAGAGAAGCACAGCACAGGAGTAAAAATAGAAACTGCAACCCAGAATTACTTAATTTTGACAGGAAAGGCTAACATACTTTTTAATAATGTTACTGCTTTCAAAACTGCCAAAGGATTTGTAGGCTCTGCATACCTGAGTTTAGGTAAGTTACAGACAGCCACTCTGCCAATCTACTGTTACTTTCTGATTCTTTATATAGGCTTATTACAATAGGTTGAAAAATAAATTAGCATTAGAGTTTCACTGAGATTTCTTTTGTTGCTTTACCTTCCAGTTTTGATTTTCTATAATATTTATTTTATATTACTATCACCTTTCACAGGCAAGGATGCTGAAAAACATCTAGACTGTAGTTTGGCACAGGTTACAGTCATCCAAATAGACTAACACCTTTGACATCATAGCTATATGTAATAACAAAATAATATTTATGTCTTCTGCAAAGAAACTGAAGAAAGCTGTATCAGGATGGTCCTTAGAAAAATATGTATGGAGAACAAACAGGGTATCGCTATCCAAATAGTTAAGACTATATAAGAGTGCAATAACATTCTTATATGTACAAATAGATGAGAGAGCACAGTCCTTGACAAAAACAGATTGTTCTCAAAACAGACAACGCACAAGAATGGATGGGTTGCAATAATGCATAAGCTAGCAAGACCCAGGCACTGTGCACATCATGTAAATCTCAGGCAGTGGGATTTGTTTATTTTGTTCTATAAATGAAAAGTAGATAGTCACAGGTAATCTACGGGGGGGGAAAAAAAAAAAAAAACCTAGGTTTGAGTTTTGTTCTGAATGGATTTTTATGCTAACTGTACAAGATCTCTAGTGACCCCAAGCAACAAGAACAGTCTTGTCTTCAGTCTCCTCAAAGAGACAAATTGTATTAGTCCAGCATGTACACTAGCCTGATGAATTAGCTTTTTCTTCACTAAGAGATTCTTTCTATGTAAATGTGAATAATCCCTGCACAGACGGGAGAAAAAGGGCAACCCTTCCCACAGCCAAGACACATAATTGTACTCGCATTAAAAAAGTATAAATAGTTCTATTTCATATATGAAATATGCATAAAGTTAGGTCAGAGAAGTTTAATTATCAGTGATCTGCTAAGACCTTGAGAATATCCTGAATCCAACATAAAGGTGGAACAGCCAACTGAGAACAAAGTCTGGAAGGGGATCCTCAGCAAGTTTGCCAGTGGCTCGCTAAGCTCTGCAGTCCCTACGGCCAACATAACCTGCTCCTTGCAAGTCCAGGAGACCCTTACCCTATCACCATGAAACCCTTTAAGGAAAACAAACAAAGCCCCCACACAAACGCCTATCAAAAAAGATTGTCAGGGGTTGTGGAGAAACATCACTTTTTTGCTGCTGTTAAGACATGCTTAGAAAATAAGCAATTTGATAGAGACTTTAAGAAACCACACAATCCATTTTACGTGAGCTTCAACTTATTTAAGCTGCTGTCACAAACCCACCACGTACTTCCAGAGAAGCCTATGAAGTCAGGATATGATAGCCAGTCTAACAGAAGCAGGAAAATAACTTCTGTCACAAAGTTAAGAGCTCCCCATGCCCTGTTCCTTGCATAGCGTGCTTTCCATCTGAGTCAAAGCGGAGCTCAGAGAGAGAAGCTATGGACGCTACATCTCTCAGTGAGAACAGGTGCTGGTTTAGATCAGTATAAATACTGGCTTTATTTTGAATAATTTGTGGAACTATCTAAAGCTTGCTGCAGGAGTACTGCTTTTGCTTCATTTGAGTTTCTTGCAACTAAAAGCTGGGTGAGCTTCACCATTTGAAATGGCCAAATGCCATTCCTGGACTTAGACTTGAACTGAACTCAAGCTCTCTGCTGTGGGGACTGTGTTGTACCCATGTAGTTTTGGAGCTGGTGTCAACTGTGTGCACAGTTTAATAGACTATTGGGTTGTTGCTGCCTTTTGAGAGCAATTTGCAAATGCTGTTGAGTCACCTATGCTGCAGTGAGATTCGCATTAAAGCCATTATTTGACCTGCAGCTTAACATACTGTCTTAGTCACGTTGCTATAAAAAGAGGAGCACTTCAATAGAGAAAGGGTCAAGATGTCAAAGGTAAGCTCCTGCTATATAACCATTATCAACACGCTCCCAAGCGAAGAAATTGCTTTCAACACAATGCAAAACATCTTCCAGGAGCTCATGCACATGTGTGTTACTGTCAGGCAGAAAGGATGGAGAAGGAAGAACCAGACACACTTCTGTGGAGCAGCAGCGACAACGTCACATGATGAACATCAGGTGGAACTTGGACATATACCACTGACTCAAAATAATTTTTGAGCAAGAGATATGAAGGATCATCTCTGAGACTCTTCTCATTAATGTTGCAATACAGAGACGCCACTGCTAAAAGCAACCTGCTATCATAGGTAACAGCACACTATCTGATTTGCTCACATTGCACTGCCTACTGAATGACTATTTATTGCTCCAGTTACAATTATAACTGGCAGGTGAGCCCCATAGCTCTAAACGGTTTAGAGATGTCGGTAAATACTTTAAGTGCTTTGAGATGACCCTAAAACAGTTAAGCTGCAATAATCTCCTGCAGTGTTTAAGTGGCTTAGGTCACCAGTAAGCTGCTCTTGTGAGTTAATCAGGAAGGCTACCTAATTAGGACAACAAGCTATTCACCAGTACATCCCAATGAAGAAAGCTAATGGTACTCTTAAAAGTTACATACTTCTGTAATCCCATGGAAGTCAAACCGTTTGTTTAAGCATTCACTAAATAACACACACACACAAACAAGCCCACACAAATCTGGTGTAGCTTGTGCTTAACTGTTATTTAGTTCTACATTTTACACATAAGTATTGATCTTACATTTTGTGTGTTAGTTACATGACTTCATCAGTTGTATTTTACAGAACACAGCACATACTCTACACCACCACACTGGCCAGTTTAACTGCTGAGGAATGTCTAGCCTGATGGTTTCCTTCAATGAGAAATCACCAGCAAAAGGTTTTTCAAAATTTCTCAAAATTTCAAAAATTGGAGAAGAAAAGAATAGAGGAAAGAACAGCTGAAGCAGTTGAGCTAAAATTTTTTCTAAAGTTACTCTCTTTACGTATCAAAAAATACCTTACAAAGCATAACTTTCAAATTACTTGCTCTTCTACTATAACAAACAGTGGTCTCTAGAGTTAATACTGACACCACAAGAGTCCTATTAAGTATATATTGTTCAAATGTAATTGAAATTTCACTTTCTAATTCAGACTGATGTTCGTATTTATTTTGTGTTATTTGTTCAGAGCCAGATTACAAGAAAAATCAAGCCAATAGATCACAATTCAGCTCCTATTTACTCAAAATCTTGCAAAAACAAACACCCTCTATTATCATCATTTTATAATAAATTGTTTGAGTAAGAATTCAGGGCTAAATGTAAGCTTGTCAAAATACAGTCGTATGTAATGTCACAAGATTGCACAAGTAAATCAACAGGCTTAATATATTTAGTTGTGTCAAACTATTTAAAAGCTGTTTCCAAGCTTGCAGGTTGAGCTGCACATGTGATTTGGGAATCAGACGGCACCTCTGATATAGAAGTCTGGTCCTAATTTTCTATTACAAATTGCCAGTATACTGCAAGTAGATTCATAACTTATTGGAAGATGATTCTTTATGAAAATGTTAGAATAGTTTCAATGTGTAAACTAGTATGCTAAGGTTACTTGTGTTCAAAGCACCATTCGGGGAGGGGGGGAGGAAAAAGTATCTAAACCATGCCATCTTTCAAGTCTTCACCCAGCCCATCTGAATAGGGACAGGCCAAAATTTTAGGCAAACAACCAAATACATGATTCAGGCAGGGTTGGCAGAACTAGCCTTGCTGACCCAGAGCATAAGGAATTCATCAGCCTCATGACAAATATGCAAGTACAAATTTAATAGAAGGGAACCAGCCATTTGTTGAGTCTGCTGAGTTTATCATGTGTACAGACTCCATCAATGGACGCACAAGCATTTTCTGGTTTTCTTTTGTTTTTACAGTCTCCTTTCTCCTAATAGGAGAATTAAAATTAACAACCTCAAAACCAGCTTGGGTTGTCAAGCATCTTGCCTGGCCTGACTGTAAGTCTGGGACAGAAAAGATTTAACGTGAAAAAATTCAACGTGAAAAAATTCAGGTTGGGAATGACCTTCTGCACTGATTGACTTTAGTGGAATGTAAATGATGGGCAGTAAATCAGGCGACGTGCACGCTGCTCAGTGAATCATACCCTTCCCTTCAATCCCATCTAGAGGGAGAGACATAAATCCTCCCAGTTCAAGCCAGGCCATGAGCAGTCCTTTATATTTCCAATTAAAGATGTACTGTCCTTTGCCCAGCATTCAGTTGGGACGCCGCACATTAATATGGTAATCAGCAACCCAGCAGCGGGCCATGGGGGCCTCATTGTCTCTGCCACATTCATCCGCAGGCTTCTTCCCAGCTGGACGGAGGAGGGTTCGGTGTGACAGGCAAATCCCAAGAGACAACAGAGAACCCTTCATTAGAACTGATTTTAATGCCGCACTGCCAGTAGGCAACATGTTTTGATTATCAGGGCTTTCACACAGATCCTCCGGGGCTGGAGGCCAGATACAGATGCTTCCCAGCACTATACAAACAAGTGCACAGTCCGAACGCAGCCTCACGGCTTGAATACCTATCAATCACCGTAACGTCACCCCGCAAGTGCTGCAACTGTGAGGCTCTTTCTTATGGGAACAGCTTCACTCCTCGTCTGTGAAGTCATGGGAGGTTAAAGCAGAGAGCAACCAATGGCCCCACGGCTGAGAAGCGTTAAGGGACATCCAGCCCCACAGCCACCACCAGCATTTCTCTGGGCCCGCTGGTGAAGGCAATGTTAGGTAGGGCCTGGAATGAGAGTCTGGCAGCACTGACCAACGCTCCTGTTAAGCGCGGTATGTCCCTCGTTATGTTGCCGCGTGATAACATAACCCAGGAAAGCAGGGAAGGAGCCAGGGAGGTACAGGTGGTGGCTACTTACTGCACTGGTGTTTGAGATCATCTGAGTGAAGATGGGTTTAAGCACATGACAAAGTAAATCTCCTCAGAGCTCCATAGGCAACTACAGGGAAAGTGATTAACAAGACAGATTCAAGTTAACGGACTTGGGATTTTAGGTAATGGAAATGCAGGCTGGACGGGCATGACAAGTCCTATCACTTTGTATAGCAGTAAGAACAGGTTGCCTAAAAATATGAGCTGGAGAACTGATTTTTATTGTTGTTTTCACTATTTTGGGATCAATGATTGATCCCATCCACCCAAACATAGGTGAATGAAGTTTAGGCCTTTAAGTAGAAGCTGACAGTTGTAATTCACAAGTGAAAACCTCCAAGTTCTCAGCAAAATTTCTTCTACAATCATCCCATTATTTACACCACCTCATCACTCTGATGCAACCCCTTTTGCCCAGAGCTTTTGTAAAAAGTGGATGGAAAAGACCCTAAGATCGGGGGTTGATATAGTTTGGAGCTGACCTTGTACTTGAGCCCCTCCAAGCTACACTGCATGCAGTTCAGTCACAGCTCCAGAGGTAGTCCCAGGGATTTTAAGACCTGACACTGTCAACAGTGGACAAAATGTAGGTATCTGGCAGGTAAATCAGTACCTCCCTTTGTGGATCAGATTAGGATTGGTAACTTCATGCTTAAATCACGTGGCTAGATTAAGTGGATGCCAGTCGCTTCTCTAGAAAGTGGATTACAGTACTGCTGGGGGGTGGTTAGCCTTGAATTCCCATGTTGCAGCCCAGCAGACACTGAGTGTTTTTAAAAACATGAGGTTTTTACCTGCAGTAAGCAGGTAAAACCTGTTTTACCTGTAGAAGGCAACGACTTATAATCAGATTTCTTTTTTGGGGTTTGACTTCAGCAGGGGTTTACCTTCCCTAAAAAGATGGAGAGAGAAATTCTGGATCCAAAAGCACCTCCTCCCACACTGGCTACTTTACCCCACCCAGCTCTCTTCAGCGCTCCATAGCTATTTTTAACATCTCATTTCCTCACATTATGGCAATTTACATACTTAAACACATCACATTAGCTTCCAAAATATAAACAAAGTGAGATAATGCGCTGTAAAGAGAATATTAAAAAAACCCTGCAGATACACACACAGGAGCTTTTGGAAATCAGGCAGTTCTTTGAAGCAAAGCAGTTGTCCTGTATCAGTAATAGGAGGATTTCTCAGCAACACTTTACAATAAAGCAGAGTTAATGAGAGCTGAGCAGTGGTGTAATTCCTGTGGAATTGCATATTGAAAGCTACATTCATACCCAAGGAGCCCATCAGGACCAGTATTGTTAGCATGAATGCTGAAGGAATTGCAAAATGAATTGCCATTTTGTTATCAAGTGCTTCCGATTGGCTCTATCCTGCCATCTGTGTCATTTGGAGGATGTGAAGTAGCACAGGTCCGAACTTGGGCATCTGAAAGGTGGGTCAAGGGGAAATTTTATGCTGCAGCATCCTCTGCTTCTTCACTGAAGAAGTTCAGAGCACCTGCCTTCCTGTTACCGTACGAGGAAGAAGGGCCAAAATGGAGAGCAGTTTGCCAGGGAGTGGGTAGGGCAACTTTTTTCCCCTTAGGTTAAGGGGGAACACCATTTATTGATCAGCCATACAAAACCTGATGACGGATCATAGCAAAACACTGTTTAGAAGCAAGAGGCTGCAAATTATCTGGCTCTTTTAAAGCTCCTGCAGCCTTCTCTATTTCTTCATGATGCCATGATAAGTGTTATAAAATTTAAAAACTTTAAAAGTCCCCCAGAAAAAAAGGAATGTACAGGTCATGTCTCATTTAGCTCTAGAGAGAAGGAACAGATTTCAAAACTGTTTGAGTGATCTAGAAGCCTAAATCACTTTCCCAAAACATCCAAATTGTACAGAAGGTCACTTGCCAATGTTTAAAATCCAGTCAGGGTTAGCTCATCTACGTGCTTTTGAACTGGATAGATGCATAAAACAATTTTTTTAAAGTTTTTTTTAACTTTCATTTGTTAACTTCCATTAGAATAGTCATTGATTAAAAAAATACGTCTTTGTTTCATCACCTTGTTCTATAATTGAGGTACCAATGCTCTAATGAGTTGGATTTGGTATCTCTATATAAATACCCGTATCTGTCTCTATTTACAATTCGCTTTCAGCCTTCAAGATAAAGAATTACTGTATTGTTCATCTCCTTATGTTGGTATTGCCATGTTGGCATGCTTTACAAGCAGAAAAGCATATTTTGACTCTTGGCATAGCCCTTACACCACGAGTAATCTGGAAGCTACAGAGCACTACATGTCCTCAAAACCCAAGAGACATACCAAGACTGATCCATATACACATGCCAGAGCAAACCACAATACCTTTCATTTCCACTTCTTTTCAAGTTCTTCCAACATGATACCTCCTATCCTGTACGTCTGTTACACGGTTCATACAAGAGGAGAGCAGGCACAGCTGCGTGCTGCTACAGGGGAAACATCCCTCCTAGCCAGGCATCTGTGAGTGCAGAGCACGGGTCCCCACCACGCACAGCACCAAGCTGGTCCCTGCCCCAGGCACAGCTGGACGGCAGATAGCAGATGCACTGAATCGCGGCTGCTGGCACGCGGAGTCCAATAGCTGGGAGAGACAGTGCTGCTTCCTTTCAAAGGCACGACATCCAGCTGCTAGGGACTGAACTGAACTCACAATGAATGCCAGAGTTTGATAGAGCCCTACGCACCTTCTGTTAGCGATCTGTACACTGATGGGTCTTGCAAGTTTGCAGTACACCATGCTTTATGTTGTAACATTTTGCATCTAACAATTTTATAGCTCTGTAATGGTGAGGGCAAGGATACACTTACCCATTTTCATTTGAGATAAACTGAGGCTCAGATGAAACTACTTGTCCCAGGTCACACAGCAAACAGTGGCAAAGGCAAGACAAAGACATAATAGCCGCAACATTTAACAGGATGGAGCCAAACAATACAAACTGGAATGAATGAAAAATAGACCTGTCCTCACAGACATGCATCCAGCTCACACTTCCGCCATGTTCAAAGCCATCACTCTATCCTGCAGTTTCTTTATGGCTTGATGCAGATGTAGGATCCATACCAAACTGATGTATCTCAGATGATGACAAATGCTGTGCAAATGCTACATACGTTACAAATGTTAGAATGGGTGCTCATGGGTCCATTCCGTGACGGTCAAGTTATATGACAGAGCAGAAGAAACAAATTTTTAAAAAATTAAATTCTTTAAATTTACAGTACTATAAAAAATGAATGAGTTTAAATATTTCCAGATCTACCAGAAGAATTATTCAAACTAAGTTTATAGGTCTGACTTTCCCATACATCACTCTAAACCAGGAGGGATTTCACTAGACCTGAATGTAAATAATTTATGATCTAATGGGAAATGCTCTTCACGTACCAAAAGCTTAAGAATAGTTCCCTCTCCAGCATCAAGGTCCCAATTCAGCAAAGCACACGCTTAACATTACAACTGCTCAACTGAAGTATCACGTATTAAAGAAAAAAAATTAGTCACCTTTAGAAAGGCTTGGTTCTAGTTCCAGCGATGGCAATAAATAAAGCTTCCTTTAGTGCAGGCATTACTCCCAGAACCGTGCCTACATCCACAATCACGTTGCCAGCCATATACGCAAGAGAAGGTGTCCATCTTCCTTGCAGCTTTATTGCAGCTGAGAACAACTTGATCCTGCAGCACTGGCTCACAAGAGTGCTCATACTAGGCTTCAGCGAAATGAGAGACTGATGAACGTTTTTAGAATGAAGCTCAGACTTAACAGAAAGATATTTGCTTGATAATTTGAGATAGATAACTATTTCCTTTCAGGCAGCTTTTCCCTCTTAGCAAGTAATTGAGCACCATCTCTAGTTTGTATTTAGAGAGAGGCAGAGATTAACCCTTGTATTTAAACTGTTAATCCTTTTAGCACAGTGAATCTACCTGCAAAATCTGTGGACTGTACTTTTGTGGGTCCTATAAAAATGGCAATGATTGGACAATAAGGGGCAATTGAGAAAAAGCCTGACTGCTCCCCCCTTTTCTTTCCTTTGAAATAAGAGAGGGAGACAGGCATTTTAGAAATTCTGCTTTTCAAAGTTATCTTTTTTCCTTTTGTTGGAGGGTGGCAAAATCAGACTATTTAAAGAATTGTCTGATGATATTTTAAAAGGCTTTGGTTACACTGCCTAGGGGAGTTGAATAAAACAAAGGTAATTCAAAGATAGTGCACAGGTTTGTGATCTGTCTCAGCTTGGTTCTCTTGCCCTTGATTGCATGCATCGTTCTTGTAGGGATTTCAAAGGAAACTTCAGCACCCGAAATACTGATCCTCTGCATTGGGAGCAAGTTCTAAACCATAATTTATGCACGTACAGCTCAAATGAGTCAACAGGACGAGTCTTAGGTACAAGTCACAGGTCAGATGCATTTGGGCACTCCCTAAAGTAGCCCACGGTAGCACATCCCACTAGGTTTTATTTCATGTTACTCCATATAAACAGTATATATATGAAATGCATGAAGGAAGCCAGGAGACACATGTACAACCTGGTGCCCAAGCCACAAGGATCTCTAGTCTCTTTGCTATGTCCTATTCCCATCTGCTATTGAAATCTTTAGCAAGTTGCTTAGCGTAGGATTCGTCTCATCTAACTTAGACAAATAAAATAGGGACATCTACATGCAGGTGCATCATCAAGATTGCCTTCGTGATCGGTAGGGAAAAATGGTGTTTCCAGAACACAGTTATTTCCTTCTAATAGGGACAGGTAATAATAAATCCTGTTCCAGGTGTGCCTGTTTCACAGTGCTGCATGCTGACTGTTCATGGGCGTCAGACAAGAGCTCTGAGCAGTAGTCTGTACATTTAAATGCATCCCACCCCTGCAGACTTGGGCTGGGCCTCATGACAGCAAGTAGAAACATTCCCATTCATCTCAACAGGCACCGAAACAAGCATCTAACCTACCTAGGAACTTTGGGGTTGGTGTTTTGGGGTTTGTTTTTTTTGTTTTGGTTTGCTTTTTAAACTGGGCTTTTAGCACTTTAATGATTCCTCCAGCCAGCATCAAAAGACAGTTGAGAGTCAGGAGTCCCGTTCACTGCTCCAGGCTTGGGAGGCTCTGCGCCAGGTTCACTTTTTAAAATGTTAGAGCTCCCATGTCACTTCAATACTTCTGAAGAACAGAACCTGCTATGTTTTGCTTTTCTAGAATTTAATACTACTGTCAACTCTTACCTCTTCAGATATTAAGACAACTCATTTAAGCACAGTGTTACATATTAGCACTAAGAGAAGAGTTATACAATTTTTATTCCTGTTTGGAGTAACTTTGGGAAATACAACATATTTTCACTTACATAATGCATAGTTTGAATTCAGATAAATGAGATAGAACGTTATATATGCCTGTTTCACTTGCACAAAAAAAAACCCCAACACTTTTTAGAGCAAGAGAAAACTGATGTTGCCAAAATAATAAAGATAAATCCAGCTTTGAATTGAGCAGGCGCATTTCTACAGCTATTCAGTACATGTGCGTGGGCCAGAGATTTAGACACAGGTCCAGTTATAAGCGAGTGCCAAACTTAGGCTTCGTCTCGAATATGTATAATGATCAGATTCAGCCAGCTGCAAGCTGTATGCTGTCTGGGCTCCAAGCTGACTAGATGCAAACCAGTCCTGCTCTGAAGCTGGGACAGGGAGCATTTTGCTTGGGCGCACCCTTGCTAATGCGCCTGAATAGGTTTCAAGACAATACCGGATTCTGACCGGCCGTCTCAAATAGTGACCGACAGCAAAGTCACATACAACGTTAATTGCATTGTCCTTCAGGGGCAATGGAGCTTGCATCTTCCTGCTATTTATTTTCACTACTATAAGTGGAATTTTCTTATTTATCTAAGCTGAGAGGTCTGTTGTGGATAATAGGAACTGATCCTGCAATGTACACAGAGTATTTGAGTCGTAAGAGTTAGTGCTGAGAAAAACTTCGGAATTCAAAAAGATTTTAGCAAATATCATTCTGCACACAGATACTAAGACTAAATCTAGCAATTAGCAGCATAAACTATATTCTGTATTAATTATAGTTTAAGGAACCAAATATAACCTATTTTATGTCTACAAAAACGTACTTTTTTCCCCGTATGAATCATTATATTTTTCATTTTAAATTCACCTTTAGCTTCTCTCTGGCCTATATCACTTTGCTGACAAAATCTTTATTGTTCAGGGTTTTCCTCTAGAAACAGGACTGCTTTCCTGCATTTGAAATACAGCCAGAGAACATTCAGCATGGAGACCTTTCAAAAAAGGTGGGTTTTTTCAGCCAGAAGGGTGGAGAAGGCTACTTTTGAGAGTCTTCATGCTTCCTGAAATGCCTTTTCACCTGCAATGTAAATGAGTGATGACCACCTGTTCTGATCCACAGGTCCAAAGCAGAATGGTCCTGCGCATTCTTATAATTTCCGCAGGAACTGGTGTGATGCCAAGTTCATTTCAGCTGCTGAAGGAAACTGCTATACCTCAAGTTCAGCAACCTTAATAGCCTTGAGCCCATAACATAATAGCATTATTCTGTTAGATGGCACATAAAATGCATTACACCAATATTTAAACTATCATGGAACAGACCAACTCAATGAGAATTGTGCCAAACAAAAGGAAGCTCAATTGTGAAATGCCCAATCTTGGCTTTGCTCCAGTTAGAGCATAGCTAAAATAAATAAATAAAATTACTGTAAGTTCTCTGTTTATTTAAAAAAACCAAACAAAAAAACCCACCACAACCAAAAACCAAAACCAAACCCTAGCTGATTGTGATTCTAATGCATTCTACTTCAATATTTAATGAAAAAAACAAAGTAAAACCAGAATGTAGTTTCAAAAGAACTATCAAGAATGTTTCACTCAAAAAAAAAAAAAAAATCACAAAAAAATCTTTGTGGTTGTCTTTCAAATTGAGATATCAGAATAAAGATAATTTAGCAATTTATTCTGATTTGACAGAACTGAATTCAGATGGAGCTCTATCAAAGTTTGCAACAAGCCTGTATTTTATCTTCAACTTTACAGCATCCTCTGCATCTTTAAACCACTGAAAACCACAGGAGTTACTTCTCAACAGTTACAGTTAAGACAGGAATCAAGCCATGTATCTTCGTATTCTGTTCAACCAAAATGCCTCTGATTTTAAAAGCATGCCAGTTTGCTGTATTATCATCTCAATAATTCCTTTGCCTTGTCTGCGGAGTCACAATAAAGCCATAAAGTCCCATTACTTTGATCTTATACAATGAGATATCTATATACAGGTATATTTGTTTCTACAAATACTGAATAATCTGCATGCATGTATTAGGTATCTGCTACCAGTCTTACTTTTTTTTACCTTTTAAGTGCTTATAGTATATATCGTTGTGAAAAAGCATTCCAGCCTTCAAAACGGTCTGATGCTATTTCAAGTGCTGTTTGCTCACATGTGCATTTGAATGCAAACCCTGTTCATATACTCACAACGCTAAGGAGACACATAACTCTGCACAGACAATAGAAATCTAGCATTTTGTCTGTTTTAACACCCATGGAATTAAGGTAAAATATCTACCAAGTTCCTTCTAAGATGCTTATCTGCGTAACATCAAGGTACCTTTCCAAACTAAGGAAAGTTCATGATTAAGGCTCCTCCAACCTGCAGTGATAACTGAACATCAGATGATGTTTGATTAATATATTTGATGAAAGATTTGTCTTTTTGATTGCCGCTGTCTACGAGGCAGAATTAGGAATACCTTTAAAGGGGACCCATTTTCAGAATAAGCGATTTCATTACTTCCTGCAATGCAGTCTGCGTAAAATCATTTCTGGGCACATAAAACTCAGTGCTGTCAAAAATCTTGCCTGGACATCTCAAGTTTATAATACCTCAGAACTGGACAATACAATCAACACAGAAAACACAAACTGGTCACCAGTCTTTCGCTGAGAAATGACTCAGATGGAAAGCAGCAAGTAATACCTGGGATATTACTGAAAGCAGCCCTTGCCCATTGCTAAGTACCATCTCCAATATAGTTCTCAAAGAAAATCCGTTTGCCCTTCCTCTCTTTTTGGGTGGCTCTGGAACGCAAAGCTGAATTGGCAGGTTCAGGCATAACCTCCTTGACAATATAAATCAGTCTGTGATACATTCAAATCTCCAAGTCCAGAAAGAAAACCATGTTGATATGGCCAGAATTTAAACTATGAATATTCGAAGTAGCTCCATTTCAGCTTTCAGACATTTTAGTATAAAGGGCTTCTGCTGTCCGATCCAGGAAAAAGAAAAAAAAAAAAAAAAAGGAGGCGGGGGGGGGAAGGGGAAAGCAGATTTCCAGGTACTGTGGAAAACACCACTCTTTTCTTGAAAAAGTTGGGTCTTGTCCCCTCTTACACTAATCAATATTTAATAAGTAATATGTTTGTTTATTTCATTACTGATGATAAACAGATCAATAAAAGGTTATTGCATGATAACTTCCCATTGATATTGTAATCCTGTTCAGTTAATAAGCATTGCTTCTTTGTGGACCACTGTTTGCACTGCAGACAATATTGCAAAAGAGATAGCAAAGCAGAAATTGATGCAAGGAAAAACACACCACCCTCCCCCAAAAGCCGGGATATTAATACACAGTGATGTTTTCAACCATTTCCAAAAGTGTATTTTCGTTCAAATATTGGTCTTCCTACTGCTGCAAAATGTGCTCAAAAAACATGAGAAATGCGTGTAATATTTACAAGATGTCATTGCAGTAAAATATTAATATATTTTGCTCCTTGCAGAACAAGAGCGTATTCCTATTTCCGTAGAAATTTGCAATGGGTTTATTAGAGTAATTCAATGTGTACCGTACAAGCTTTTTCAGCACGCACATTGCACCCAAGACTAACTAGGACTAATGCCAATACAATTTGTACTATGGTAATCTATTAGATTCAGACAGACTTGCTCAAGCCTGAGGGGCTGGAACAGAGCGGCTACACTGGGAAAGTTTTGCACAACCCAGCCCTGAGATAGAGAGAAGGAGGGACGATGCCATCCCAGCACTACAATAGGCTATACTAGCACCAAGCTTTGCTCACCCCACATGATAACCCACGCAAGAGGGGATGGTGGATCACAGCATCTCCCCCTCACTGCCATGCAGACAGTGCGGCAGGGCCTCCTCACTCTCCTGGTGCTGAATTGGCTCCTTTCACCCTCAAATTCCTCTTAACTGACCAGAACTTGAGCAATATTGTCACCACTTTCAAATTAACTGAAGTTCAAAATAACTGCTGGGTAGAAACACAATTCACCATTTCATAAGTTCTACACTTTCAATGTCTCCTTATCTAATCCTTTGCCCTTCTGCAGCTTCATAAGAGTGCTTAGAAAGCAAATATTCTGGTCGCAGATGGCCTCAGGCAAGCCTAGGTTGGTTGAGATCAGCCAAATTTGGCAGCTGCGTTTTGCCAACCCCTGCCTTCCTGCTCAGAGGCAAACAAGCAGCAGCTTACTCCTTTACTGGCCTCTTCGCAGGCCATGCTCCCACAGACGGAACTAAAGGTCTCCTTTCCATTGCAGCCAGTCCTCAACTCAACTGAGGTTTTCTCTTGTAGCTCTTCCCCAAGGCTTGACATTGCCTCAGGGTTGATTAATTTTCCAGAAGCTTTTGGACTCTTTCTTAGTTCACATGGAGGTGTATGGGCTCCATCAGGCAGACTTTCAGTGCCAATTCTCCCAACTCCTTGAGATAAAACACGTGATGCCCAACTTCTGGGGACTAGGGAAGAAGCAACACAAACTCAGTATGCTTTCTATCTGGGACAACAGTAAATGTGCATGCTCTCTATGACTTTTAACATCAAAAAAGAACAGAATATGACAGCTGGGGCTCTTTCCAACACTTTCAAATGCTTCACAGGCCAGCACTTGCTTTTATTGTTATTTTTATGCTTCTGAAATAAACAGCATGGAAAAAAACAATGCTAATTGACAACAGCTTACAATACGACAGCCAAATAAACCAAGCTCAAGATCAGTGGAAAGGTTTTAATTATCCACACTTCCAAATCTAAGGACAAGGCTAGGAATAAGCATATCCTGGGCCTGTCTGCTAATCCCATAGCTTCTCCCCCAGCATTCCAGAGATGGTAAGTTAATTATCATTAATAATTATTAACATCCTCCCAGCCTTTACAGTTAACACTAGAATGTTAGAAACTAAAGAAATACACTTACGATAGATTGCCTGCCTTGTTTGAATGAGACAGCCTTAATTTTGCAGGTTTGGGCTTTCTAAGAGCTGAAGTTTTTGTCATTGCTTGCCTGTTGTTTTCTTTAGCTGATACTATTGGAAGTTAAAACACGCTCAAGCCTACAACATTCATTTTATAAGTCTTCATAAGTAAGGCTTGGGTGTGTAACCTGCAATTAGACTAGAAAATGAACTATAAAGTGAGTTTATTAGCATTTGTAAAGAGGAAGTCAGAATGATCTGAGAGCTTTTTTCCCCTGTAACTTCCAGAAGTGAGAATTTACTAAAATAGTGTGAGGTAGGGA
>NW_009217450.1:206201-211530 GCF_000690835.1 Fulmarus glacialis
CACGAAAAGAGAAAGGAAAAGGGAATAATGGGAACACAGAAATATTTTAAATACCTATTCATATACCATTTACTCCACAGAACTAACATGTATTACAACAGGTTTGCAAAACTAATGTCATCAGGAAAAGGTTTCCAACTATAACGGCATCTGACCATGCTTCCTTTTATCCTGGAGGGAACATGCTCAAGTAGTACAGAGTTTATAAAGGTCATGAATGAGCACAAATACAATTCAGTGACCTCCAGTGTCCTTGTCACCCACATGTGATATTTATGCATGTGAGGCTAATCTGAAGCCTCTCTCAAACTCCCATTCATCATTAGCCCATCAGATGCTGTCTAGACCATATATCTCTACCTGGATGCTTGCTAATCTTTGACTATTAAACAGGGATAAAACAAAAATTTTATACTGGGGGCCTATCGCTCAACTATTTGGATCTACTTTGTGGCCAGCTCCTTTTGTAAGGAGCTAAATATAACCTTCATCTAGGACTTGTCCTGTGCACATAATACTACTTAGCAAGAGCATTCACAAGCCAAATTCCCAAGTTATATACATCAGCCTGGGTCCGCTCAGTTCAATGGAGTCATGCTAGATTACACCAGCTGAGGATCTGGCCATACATTTTCAAGGTACTCTATAAATTAATTAAGCTTTATAACAACCTTGCAAGGTTAAGCAGTACAACAGTAAAGCGGGAAAAGTGCAAGAACACCAAGCCAACGGCACACTAGGAAATGCTACTTTCTGAAGAGCAAATATTTTGATGGCTTTTCTTTTTAAATGTACATTCTATCCTTCCTCAGACAAAACTCCTCTCTAAACTCCACAAAGCCAACAATAGTTGTAGCACCAGGCTGCAGCATTAAGAATTGAACCTGGATGCTCTGCACCTACGCGCGTGAGACTACTGCACGAACTAAGAGACCCAAGCTGGGCAACAGAGGTTGTATTGCATTCATCCATGTGCTTAGCCTGGCCACCAAGTGAAGATAACAAGATGTTAAGTTGCCTTGCATTCATAACAACAAAGAGTTATTCTACCTACTATTAAGGCTAATAACTGCAACAGTACAAATAAAGTGCTTAGGTTCTGCTAAGATTTTTTTCCTAGAGTTTAAAACAGCAGTGCATAGTCAATAGAAACGCTGCCGCTTCCCGTGTGCTTACAGAAGGCAGCTCGACACCAAGAGGAGTTTTGAAACTCACAGAAACGCCTCTTTTCCACACACTGTGCTGAATTGTATGTTTTTATTCAGTAAACACTGACAAAAAGACTGAGACAAGGAACAAGTGAAAACAAGCCTAAGAAGACCGAGGACTTGAAATCTATGAAAATAGCCCTAGAAACAGCTAAGTTCTCTCCCTGTATAACCAAAGACCACAGAATTTCACCTGATAATTCTTGCAATGACCCAACCTAGCTGTTTCAAACTGTGTCTTATTGCCCCATACCCACTCAGCCTTAACCCAACTCATTGCACTGGAGGAAGGACCAGTAACATTAAAGTTCTAGATTTACTGTACTCATAAAGAGTTTCTGCAGCCTGTGCTGAAAGGGCCTGGGAAGGCTCCTGGCATGCTCTCCTGCTTTTGCATACCTACAACCTTGGCCCAAATTACCTCATTGTAATTACCCCATTACCCCATACGTATCACTTTAGCCCCACAAAAAAGGAGAACGCAGCCTACTCAGAGCATCTTCCTAAGCCACAGATCAGAGTCCTGCCTGGAAAAGATGACTGAAAAGCAGCTGGAACAAACTCCATCACCAAAACAGCTCCTTCACTTCAACCCCTGTGATCCCGCAGCACAGCGTGCAGAGCAGGAGCAAGTCTTCAAAGGCACACCCTGAGCATCAGCTTGACCTTCGGCATCCAGAGCAACCTTGGGCCTTTATCTGAACGAACACAAACATCCCACCAAATTTAAATCACAGCCTTTCAAAGACACAAGTGTTCACAGTTACAAAACAAACTCCGTTGTAGCTCCAAGACTGCTGTGCCACATGCAGTACGGAAGGTTTCCGGCTGTCGGTCGGAGTGTATAATAGGCCTGATTTATAGTTATCAGCATGGGACTTGATTCGAAAGCTCAATCACCGTGACTTCTCACAGTGGGGTTTGCATGCTGCAACGGGTCTCAAAATTGGAGAGGAATTTACCTCCCGCTGCCGAACATTACATAACAATCAACAGAAAACAAGCGGAGAGCAGCAGGAGGTCCCCATCATTAGCCTGCACAGTCATGTTAATGGAGATGTACACACACTCATCTATCTGCACTTATTATGGAGCTTGCCAGACTGTGGGATTACATGGCAAGAAAGACTCTAGGACAGGGAGAGATACGAGACACAGGCAAAGAGCTTCAAAATTCAAGTCAATTCACTGAGATTTCCACATTAACGTGAGAGACAGGGTTCTCGGAGGTCTTAAACCTCACATGTAGCAAAAAGGCTCACACACGTTGTGAGGTGCGTGTGACCTTACCTATTGCAAAATGCTGCTTTTCCTCTACAGAAATAACAGCTCTACTTTCACCTTTCTGCCTCTTTTGAGCCTGCTGCCAAGGTGACAGTTCCACCTCCAAGGAAGGACGCTACGTGCCCACAAACTTTTCTGAAGTTGTTAACTTCTACCAGTACGCCCACATTGGTCTGCATCCCAAAATAGTCGCAGACTTTAACGCCAATTAGATGTTTCAGATTAGACAAACAGTAGTCCCTGTACTATAGTACCCAGCAGTAGGTACTTCTGCTGGCTTGGCATACAGAAGGAGGAAAGCACAAAGCTAACATAATTTTAAAAGCCGTGTAAACCAAAAGAGTTCATTTAAACCTTAACATTTTGGATAGCTGTAGCTTTGTTTACATATGACGTCTTCAACATCACAAAAGGACTACAAAACATTTCTAAATCTCACAAGACTGAGGGACAAAACAGTTCCATTTGTTTTCTTTTAATGAAAAAAGTGCTTGAACACATGACATAACTTACCAAAGGTGAACCAAGTCAGCAGCAACGAACAGCCACATCTCACCTCTCTCTCCAGCCACCACTTTGACTTTTGTAAATATTCCCTTTTCCCTCCCAAGCCAGCAACTTATTGTGTGTGTCCCCCCCCGCCCCCAGGGTAAAAACAGCAAATTCATTCTAAAACTCAAGTATACAAGGTTAAGAAAAGGTCAAGACACTCTGAGTCCCTCTATGCTAATTTAACATGAAGGAGGCAGTCCATTTCCCCTTCCCAAACATCCACTAAATGCAGAGCATCTCTAATGGCCTGAGAGTTTTCTCCTTGACATTTCAAATATTCCTCCTAGATCACTAAGTTATGGATCTAACTTGTGTTATTTCTTTTAACAAAATTAGAAGTGACAGTTTTAAACAATCATTATGTTATAATCAGATCAACTGGAATGTCATTAGCTTTCTAGATTGCCATTTTTGTTTTCTGATTAATACTGTGATTCCTGTAAGAAACATTCTTTTCTTAGCCACCATAAACAACTAGTACATTAACCCTACTCAGATAGACTATTTTTGCCCCTGGATCAATTACTAGCCAAAGGATAGGTCTCACCATTTCTCCCTCCTCCCCTCCCGCCAAAAAAAAAAAAAAAAGAAAAAAAAAAAAGTGTTTTACCTCTATTTCTCCCTGTCAATAAATTGACCCAGAAATATTTGCAAACTATTGGTCATTTTATATTTTAAAATGAATAGCCCCCTGCAGAATTCAGCCACAAATTGATCTGTTTGCACAAGGATCTGGAATGTATCTGTTGCAAGGACTAGACAGGACAAGACAAACCAGCAGCAACTGAAGAGCCCCTTGCTTGCTTCCAAGTATTTTTCTTTTAGACATCCCTTAATAGAGAGTAAGCTGCCCTACTTATCCATTTCAGTCCCCCTTTAACCTTAATACTCATACCAAGTTCATATGGGGAAATAAACTGGTAGCACTAAGAGCTAAAGAACAATAAGGGACTAATATATAACTGAATTAAGAAAGTGGCTAAGCACTTTTAGACTCTACTTTAGCTATGTTAAAGAGAGATGCCTGTTCAGTGAATGTTCAGTGATTTCTGAAAATCAGGTGTCAAGCCATAACATCACTGAATTGTTCTTATTCAATGTTGCTCCCCGCCACCACAAGACATATAAAGCCACAACAATGGTTAGACTCTCTCATGAATATTACCTATTGTGTCAGTGAATCACCTCCTTATTCTTAGCCTACATTTAAACTATTTGTACTTTTGGGGCAGGAACAGACTTCTTGTTTTGTTTCTGAACAAGTCCCACCATAGGAGCCATTACTAGCACAGTGATAAAATAAACTAATAAGTACTAGTGAAGAACTAAGACAAATTACTAGTTTTCAAATATTTTATTTTTTAGTTTAATCTAAGGGGGAAGAAATTAAGCAATAAAATGCTTCTTTGCTGACTGTGCCTTGTTTTCACAAACTCTCTTTGCTACAAATATAGTTTGGGCCAGGAGCCCATCTCTAGATTAGTGAACCTTAACTCAAAACAGCCAAGTGATGTCAACTCAGGTAAGCCAAGGACCTTCAGCTTCCATTTTGATTGTTCTTCCTCTGGGAGATCATCAGAAGTAATCTACCAAAAATGCACGTCAAAATGCTTCTTGCTGTAAGCCAACAACAGCACTTCTTCACTGTCTTATCTTCACTGTCATTGCATTACTACAGTAATTTGAAAACAAAACTCACCATGAATTTTTAAACAAAAAATAGTTTCTTGGGGAAGAGGGAGAAAACCAGTTCCATAAAAGCACAGAAACTACATTACTGATATTGTCTGCAAACAGTTAAAAACACAGTTATCTCATCATCTCGTTTTGTCGTAACTCTGCCATGTTTTATCTTCAATTAAAAAATCCTCATTGGATTAGTTCACCCAGGTTTGATACTTAGGCACACAAGTCCACTTTGGCCGATCGTCATATTAAGTTGGGTGAACAGAAAAACACGAGCACTGAAGAGCACCCCTTACCCTTGCTGCTTATCGCCAGGGTCAGCGGGGCTGCAGTCACAGCAGAGAAGACCAGCGCTGAGCAGGGAAGCGCTTGTCCTGTTCCGTATGATGTGCACAGGGGAGTGACCGTCTCACTTGTCACATCAGCATCCTTCCCTCTCCCCACAGTATATCAGCACCTGCTTGCTCAGCCCAGGATTCCTCACTAGGGATTGCTGCAGCTCTGCTGCAACAGCCTCGCAGAGCAGCATTTGCCAGAACAGAGAATAATCTTACTCTCTACGCAAACTCAGAAATTCAGGAGTCGTATTAGAGCTCCAT